>NC_056725.1:1612111358-1612286358 GCF_019279795.1 Protopterus annectens
GAGGGGAAGGCAGATAGATAAAAAAACAGATACATGTCTAGACAGACATAATGATAAACAGATACAAACCAAACATGTTTGAACAGCATTAAAATGGACTGCAATAACTTTATATTCTTGAACTTCTGTTTTTCTCTATATATATTCCAATAAAACAGTTTATTGTACATGTTTTTTCCTCTGTCTCTAGGTATGAGAATCTTGGTGAATTTGCTCCTTGATACATTGCCGATGCTAGGAAATGTCCTTCTGCTGTGTTTCTTTGTTTTCTTCATCTTTGGAATAATTGGAGTACAACTCTGGGCGGGGCTACTGAGAAACCGTTGCTTTTTACAAGAAAACTTCACACTGTAAGTTATTTGCATAAATGTGTTCTTTGAGCTATATTATTTGCATAAATGTGTTCTTTGAGCTCTCTGTCTAATCATACCACCCTATTTGAAGTTCATTCTGACATTAGTGATTGGGTTAGAAAATACAGATGAATATTTTACTAATTTTTTTAGCCAAACCATTTGTCATATGGTATGGATAACTACACTACACTTAGTGGGAATTCCAGGTCTTGCACAATTATCTGCATATTAGGGAATGTGGCCGATATTGTTACATGTATATAGTGAAGGTTATCTTTACATATAACTAATCACTTTTATAATTTAGTTTTGAGATCAGCAAGATACCTTCAGTCTGTGATTTTAATAATTCTTTTTAAAGCAGATGAACACTTATAAGGTCTATACTTGAACAAATAGTTTTAATGTAGTGTTTTGCATATTACCTTGTAGAGAGCTATGAGGGGGCATCATAACTGTAGTGTATATACCTGCATGTACATGTTCTAGTAAACCTTTTCTATTCAGCAACAGCCCTAACATGATGTTGCACAGTGCTCTATCATGAAGAAGTGCAACATCATGTATGACTGGCTCCTTGACTGTGATGAATGCTAATGAGACAGTCAGAGAGAGCCATATGCTATTTAGCCATGTTCTCTCTCTTCCCATTGGAACCACCTCTATGCAGGCATTTTCATATAGAGCGATTCAAGACATTGCTCAGTCTTGTAGATCAGCATAGCCAGCCTCACCATGTCACGGTAGTGAACATAGCCAAAAGACAGTGTTCAGCGATTGCACATGATTGTATTAAGTGGAATGATGGTGCAGGGGGACACTAGACCTCAGGAATTATTCTATATTTAAGTGCCATAACAACACCAGCTTTAGCCTCAAGGCTGGCAGTTGCAGGAAGTATTCAACACCATAGATTACTCTACACTTAAGTGCTATAATGGCACTGACATCAGTACAGGGGTTGGGGTGTAGGGGAAACTACAATGCCAACAGCAAAACTTTAATGGTGCCATGCAGCCACTTAAAATATTATGGGCTACTGGAGTGGGCAGAGCCATGAGATTCTAGGGATTATTCTAACATCAAGTGCCATAGCACAGACTGCAGTACGGGGATTTTGGGGTGGGAGGAAACACAAGACACTAGGTGGAAACTACAATTGTGCCATAATGGCACTTAAAATATTATGCGGATCAACTGTGGGGGGGGGGCACAAGACACCAGGGAAACTAGTTATGTGCCATAATGGGATTTCAACTATTCCCCAGATTGTGCACTGGGGGAACTATAGGAGGTTAGACTAATCAGGGGCAAGTACAGGGACTATGGCATCTGTCTATGTCTGTGTTTGTGTTTAAATGTGTACATAGGTGTGTGGAAGAGTAACTGAGGGAGATGACATTGCCTACACGAGTATCAGTTTACTACTGCAATGTGTGATCTGCATGTCACAGTTGTAGCTGTGATCCAAAAGCATGCAAATTAGTCGATAATGAGGTCTTCCTTAATTGTAAGTAACATGTCTCTGAATCGTAAAATACAGTGTTTCTGGGAGCAGGCCAGAAGCTCATGTTAGGTCCTTTAACGATTTCCCAGTAAAATGTCTCAGTGCACTGGAATGTTTTAAACAGTTATGCAAGTTGCTGGCAGGTTAGAATTTGTTATCTGTTTTTCACAGATATAGTGGGTAGGCAACATATATAAAACTATTAACATCCTAATCTAAACTGAAATATTCATCATAAAGATGTGAGACTTCTGGTTAAAGACCTTTGCCCAGAGACACAACACGAAATAAACCCAGCATAGGAGATTAATTTATTTTGATGAATAATTTTTGTAGTGTTCATGTCTCTGCAAAATATAAACTCCACAAATGTGAAATCACATCTCATATAACAGTGAATAAACCGTTGATTTATATGATCTTTGTTCTTGCACAATAATTGTAACCTAAATGTCATTTCTGAACAGAACAATGGACAACATCTGAGAAGATGAAGTCTGTCGCAGCTGTTAGTAGCAGCAGTAAGAACAACATGTATCATGGCAAGACAGGGCTTATTGAAGCCAAGTAAACTCATATTCATTGGTGCTTAACCTTGCTCTGTAGCAACTGTCCTGCTTGATGGAAGCAGAATAAAGTCAGTGGCTACTGTGCCAAAGTTTCAGAAATTCCTGTGCTGCAGAAGAACGTGCTCCTCTGTGGGATACAGGTGATTGACGTTCACCTAGTGCTTCTATAAAGCTGGGCAGGTAAGTACTCCATTAGGAATTACATTCTACTTCTTCATTTTTGTGATGAAAAGTATTTCTTTTCAGGCAAAAAATTATGCTTGAAGCAATATCTAGGCTTTTTAATGGTTGTCACTAAAAGTTTTACCTCAGAAACTTATATTTTGAGTTATGGTTCCCTGAGGGATCCCTTGAAAATATTTATTTTTTGTGAACAATAGTGAACTTTTACCTCAGATGTTAATGATTTGGACATCAGATTTTGGACACTGTAATTAAGAAAAAATAGAAAAATAATCAAGTAACATGAAACTTTAAATTCCCGTCAGAATACTTTACCATATCTGCTTAACTCTTCTAATTACTTGTCAGATACCTTTTCCGGCTGACAGGCAGCCCTGTGTCACTGTGTAAATTCCCTTGTCTAATTCATGAGGAAAAGTGTGCTGTTTCTACATAACAGTACTGTAAGGACTGACACTAGTTTGTTTGGTGGTTGTCACTAAAACATTTGACCTCAGAAAGTAGTTTTTTCAGTCAGGAGGTATCAGTAACTCATGGGTTTTGCTATCTGCTTGTAAGACTCCTCTTACCACTAAGGACATAAACCTGGGTCCTGGTAACATTGACAATACCTCCTTGAGGCATAATAAAACATAAAGGTTGTCCTGGAGGCTTTGGTCTTCACTGTAGCTTCCTTTTCACCTCAGCCAGGATGACCCCACCATGGACTTCAATTATTCTGTGGATCACTCATCTCTTCTCTCAGTTCCTCTGGCCTTACTCCTTGGGGAAGCCACGAAAGATCAGGAGGCAAGCACTTCCTCTGTGACTATTCAGCTGCCCTTTTTGTGTAAAGGAAAACTACCTTTGCAAGCATTGGGAAAGGGACTGATGGATGCTCCTTTTCTAAGCCACTCTAAGGTGCTTCATTCCATGGAATGGACCTTCCTTCAAGGCACTCTTTTTCTGGAGATCATCCTTATAGTTTGGGCTACACCAGCAGCACTGACATATACAAACATCAACTATTATGGAAAGTTAACTTACTCAAATTTCCCCCATAATATTAAAAGCCACAGCATGGTTGATGAACAGTAATTTGTGATCTGATACTCCATTTTGTTGTTGGTGGACTTACTGAATATACTTGTAATTTAATAGCAATTCATTTTTTGTAATAAGCTTATAATCAAGGCCCACCCTTCATTTTTAAGACAGTAACAAAACCAGTTTTGGACTTTGACCAAGTTTATTGCCAGAATCAAGTGAAATATATAAAACATTTACAATTATCAATAACATCAGTATATACACAATTGAAAGAACAATTTAACTGTTTTTAACTGTGCAGGCAGTATTTATTAATTCCCCACCTACAATTGCATCAGTAGCTAGCAATGTGACGGACCACTTTACAATAATATTTGGAATTCCCAACTGCAGTATTCAACACCTGTCCCTTCAGATGACAAAGGAAAGAAAAATGGAGTAGCCTCTCTGCAAAAGGACTGCTGCCTAAAACTCCCACTAGGCTACATAGAGGCCAGCCTGATCCCCCCATTTCTTCTTTCCTGTTTGTATCACTGCATGCGCAGAAATAAAATGCTCCTCTAAAGTACTTTACATGATGCTGAATTGTTTAACAACCATGACAGGTGTACATTAAACAGATCAAGTCCAATCTCTCTGTGATCTACTCTATCCAGATGATACCACACTGAATCCCCATCATAAAACCCCAGTGCTGTAGAGCCAAGTGATGCAACAATTCTAGTAACACTACGATTAATAAACTTACTGATCATCTCAGCTGCAGCCACCCTAATTACACCTTTCTGGATTAGTATTGGGTTAAAAGAAGACTAGTTATCACTATTTGTTCTGAAGTGGTATATGTGTGTATAGCTATGTATATGTGTGTGTGTTTGTGTGTGTATGTGTGTGTGTGTGTGTGTGTGTGTGTGTGTGTGTGTGTGTGTGTGTGTGTGTGTGTGTGTGTGTGTGTGTGTGTGTGTGTGTGCATGTGTGTGTGTGTGTGTGTGTGTGTGTGTGCATGTGTGTGTGTGTGTGTGTGTGTGTGTGTGTGTGTGTGTGTGTGTGTGTGTGTGTGTGTGTGTGTGTGTGTGTGTGTATTAATTGGTACAGAAGTAGAAACAGTGTTACACATAGTGGTTACAGTAATATATACAGAATATATACATAAGACAGGAATTTAGTTGGTCTGATTACATTAACATGTACAGAATATATACATAAAAGCAGGAATTTAGTTGGTTCCCAGATGAATTCAGAGTGGTAAAAATGGAGATAAATTAATCAGCATTATTGTACCAGTAGCAACAAGTGATGAAAGAAAAAAATACTAAATATGGAGAAAGTATCATCAGTCACTAGCAGTAAAAAGCACAGGAATTTAGTTATAATATAAGGAGAGGGAAGAGGTTAGGTTATAGAGCAGGTACATAGCCAGGAAGAGTTGCGATGATTTTACTATATTTGTTTGAAGGTGGTGGTGCTGCCTGTGTTTCTTGTAGAAGGTGGAAGTGAGTTCCATAGTTTGGCGACGGTGAAGGAGTAGAGCAGTTGACCAGCTGGTAAGGTGTGCTTTTCTACTTTTAGAAGTAGATGATTTTCAGATCTTAGTTGCCTGCTGGGTTGGTATTTGGCATGGATCAGGCAATCCCAAGCAAAACAAAGACTCTTTGTACCAAAGGCAAGCGTCCAGTCTGGTGGACCCCAGCCATAAACAAACTCTACAACAAAAGGAGAAAGCTACTACAAGATAGAGCAAAATCCTTAAAAGGTAAGACACCGCTGATCACTATAAGTAAAAAGCTAAGAGCTCTCATAAAATCATCCAAAGCTAATTTTGAGAAAAAAATAGCTAAGGACTCTAAAGACAACCATAAGGCATTCTTTAGCTATGTCAGAAACCTAGGAGGAAACTCCCAGATATGCTCAGAATTAGTTCAAAATGATGTGAAGATTACTGATCCTACAGACATTGCCAACATACTGGCTGACAGGTTCAGTGCAAACTTCTCCCCCCCTAAAGGAGAGATATCTATACCAAATGATTGTAGCCCCCCAAACATCTCTAACGCCCAGGTGAGAACTGCTCTCTCCAAGGCAAAGAACACAGCATCCATGGGACCTGATGGTGTCCCCGGCTGTGTGCTCCATGAACTCAACGAGGAATTAAACCCACAGTTAGGACAGCTGTTTAATCTTAGTCTCACCTCCGGATACGCACTCCAGGAGTGGCACAGCGACTGTGGTCCCACTCCACAAAGGCGGTGCCTCCACCGACCCTGGAAATTACCATCCCATTAGCTTGACAAGCCTTATCTGCAAAGCCATGGAGAGGATCATAATGGATCTCATAAATAAAGACATAGGGAACTTGCAGACTTTGGATCCAACCCAGTTTGGCTTTGTCAAAGGCAGATCATGCCTTTTAAACTTGGTTGACTTTTTCGAAACAGTCACCAAGGCCATTGACGAGGGAAAGGCAGTCCATACAGCCTACCTAGGCCTGGCGAAGGCTTTTGATACAATACCTCACTCGGGTATCATTGAAAAACTCATCAACTTAAATGTAAACCCATACATTACAAGATGGGTTGCAAACTGGCTGAGTGACAGAACCCACAGGGTCAGAGTTGCTGGCGCCATGTCAGACTCAAAGCCTGTCACAAGTGGTGTCCCACAGGGATCAGTCCTGGGCCCACTCTTGTTTGGCATCTACTTTTCTGAAGTACAAGCAAACACAGGAGGGTTATGGCTGACAAAGTTTGCAGATGACTGCAAACTGGGCGCCGTAGTTGAAAACACATCCAACACAGATATCCTTCAGAAGGGTCTCACAGAAACGGATAACTGGTGCCAGAGCCATGGCCTAAAGTTAAATGCCAAGAAATGCATAGTCATACCCTTCAGGAAAAATAAGGTTACCCCTAGCTACCATATAGGTGGCAATCCCCTGAACACAGAAGAAGTTATTAGGGACCTGGGAACCCAGGTTGACAGTAGCCTTTCATTCGACACTCATATTGCTAAAGTAGTTAGGAAGACCTTCTACATTGCCCACCTTATCATGAAGGGATTCACATCTAGATCAAGGGAAGTCATAGTCTCCCTATACTCATCACTCATCAGACCATAGATCGAGTACAATGCCCCATTCGGAATGTATCTGACCCGACACTTGCAGCAGCTGGAGAGGCCACAAAAGTTCCTCACCAAAAGGATAAAGGGTCTCAAAAATCTGTCTTATGCTGCCCGACTGAAAGAACTCCAGTTATATTCAGTTGCTTACCGCTTGCTCAGAGGTGACCTATGCCTGACATACAAGGCCATGTCAAACCCAGATTTGATGAACATGCTTCATCTCAAAAAATCTAGAGCCCTCAGAGCCCCAAGGGCGGGAGACTTAAACCTCAACACGGTTATTAATAGGACGTGCTGGAGGGATAGATTCATCACCCAAAGACTCCCTATGCTGTGGAACAAAATCCCGGTTTATGTGAGGCAGAGCACCTCGCTGGCCTTGTTCAAGGGGAATCTTGACCAATGGATGGGAGATCGCAGATACACCCCAGGGGTTACCTCAGTGTCACTGCTCGACAGAGGCACAGCAAAATAATGGGCATAGTTTCTCCAAACTAAAGGGGTGGCGTAAGCCACAAAACTTTGGGCTAGGCTTATAAATGCCCTCGGGCAGATAGCCTAGTATGAACCTATGAACCTATGAACCTATGAGTGCAGGACAGTCTGTGGTCTGTATCTAATAGATATATTTATGAATTGACAGAATAGTAGATAGATGCTTGCTAGATAGAATGGCAAGCTATATATATTACATATCTTGCCTTTAAACCATCTCCTTCAACAGAAAACATCCTAAAAAGAAGAAACAATGCTTCAAAGACTGGACTCTGAGCCTTCCATTTGATACAGCCCAAGACTGCTTCATCAACTACCCTGCTAAAGATTGCCAGTCTTCCAACCCTCTTCAAGAATTGCCAGTGGTTAACCTTTTACATATGAAACAACAGCCCAAAACCTGCAGCACTGAAAGTCAGACAAACTATTAACTAAAACATTCAGATTTCCATGAATATGTTTAACAGCAAAGACAAGTTAATCATAAGACACTGGAAAACCAGCTTTATCAGTAAAACCTATACTGCTTGTGATTTTACCTGCTTCTTAGCCAACACCCAAACAGCTACCTCATTGTCAGAATGAAAAACGTCCTTCCTATTAACTAACTTATCCTGTTGAACTACTTTTGCAATCCAAATGGGCATCATCTCTAAAAATATAGACCCTTTCCTCATATCTACTATCTGGTGCTGTAACCAAGCAGTAGCAAACTATTTCCCTCTAATAAAAGCTCCCATTCCTAAACCTATGGTCACATCAGAATACCTCTGTAGATCATCTGCAGATAGCTAATAATCCTATCATATTGTCTCACCATTAAAATATGCCAAAAACTGTTTCCTTAACACCAAATCTTCTTTGACCATTTTAGACACCCTCACCTGTGATGCTTCTTGTAATCCCTCTCAGCATGTTTTCCACTGATCTGTTAAATGCACTACCTGGTCCTATTGCTCTACAAGCAATGGTCAGCAGTCCCCATTGCGTCCTTCATCCTGACATTAGATACATATAACCTAGCACTAATTTTAACTCTCAGCTTCTCCAACTTATCCTGCAGCATGTGAAAATACCCCTTACTTCAATCTACCACTAGACCAAGGAAAGTAAGTAAGCACCTTTACAGAGCCTATCTGCTTATCCTTTGCTAATAGTATATGTAGATTACTGCATAGATCTAAAAATCACTGTATTATCTCTTCATCTCTCTCTTTATCTTTCATAAACAGATAAAATACTTCCAGATCAGGAGCTTGTGTCTCCCACATCCACTGCAAAGCTGTGCTAGACTTCTCAAAAGTGAGAAAAGACAATGAAATTAGTGAAACACTAATCTGATATGACAACCTGCAGCCTCAGTAGTCTTCAGGACAAAATATAACATTAAGGTTGAAAGCATTTTATACTGTTTACTTTCTAATTAAATTTTTTCCTTATTTGTTCTATTTTATTAAAATAAAAGGTTTTGCTCCTTTAAGTTGTGTTAATGTGTAGCTTAACACTTCTTTGATGCACTGTTTATGACAGATACCTAACACTGTTAAAAATGTAAAATGATACAAAACTTTGTAAGTTCAGGGTAACAAGGAGGCACCAGGTGTGGCCCCTTTCAATTGGCAATAAAAATGGTAGCTTAATTTTAACCCTGCCAAATCACCTCTGCCAAGGCAGACCAGCTACCTCCCCCGGGAATAAAACAATTTAAACAGCACAATTGGCAGTTTGTAGTAAGACAAGAATGCATCCATCACTGAATAAATCTCTTCTTTAACTTTTAACTAGACTTTCTTTCCTCTGGAAAGAGGACTTTATTTTTGCTAACTTTTGCTACATTATCTGTGGCCAGGATATGTCATTCTGAGCAGTTATTGTTATTCCTAATCATACACTTCTCAAAAGTGGCACATGCTCTTGTACAGGCCATAGGTAAGGTCTTATAAAAATACATTCTAGAAACATTTGTACATAGTCCAATCCTGCATCTGCACAGGAAGCAAATGGAAAGCTAACTAAACATGTACCTTGACCAACCAAGGAGCTGTGAAAGTCGCAATGCATTCCACTGCATAAACCAAGGAGGCATAGTGTATTTTCACTGCTTTTTCAGCAGTATGATAATTTAAAGAATTACCCTCTGGGGAAAAAATGATGAATTAAGCAATACTTGTCTGGTATTTTCTTGGGAACCATACCCAAAGGTGACACCCTATAACTAGTAAACAGTAGCAGTGAAACCAAAGGACCCATTACCCTTCCTGCCTGCATCTCTTTGTCCAGCAACACTTGCACAATTTCCATCATATCTTTCATTGACTGCATATTGAAACATACCCACTTACAACCTCTCACTGTTAACTGAATGGAAAATCCAATATAGTTTTTCTGCTGCCTCCTTATATGAGTTATGTTCTAGATATGCCCAGGAAATTTGACAGTAATTGTGGAGTGATTTGGCTGGACTAGCAGCCGCCAAAAGGGCAAGAAGCCCCATGATCCCCTAAAATTACCCCAAGCTTTTGCTCCTGACTCTCCCGCTGATACTCCTCTAAACCCTTCCTCAGTTGTGGACAAAATCGCCCTAGTCTAACTCTCTTCCTTATGGCAGCATTTGTCTCTCACTATGTAGGCTGCCAGAAGGAGAACAGACACTTTCAAACCTGCATACTAACCAGCAACATTCATCTACATTGAAGGCCCTGCCTGCCTAAGCTTTTCTTGCACTGCCTCAGATGCGACCCATGCTCTGTCAGTCGTAGTTCCTAGCCAAGTATTCTCATGCCTATTTTATAACTTCAGTGAGCTGTCCACTTCCTCGAGTCTCCTAAAATACACTGATCATACTACAACCATAAATGACCCCCTCTCAATCTCTACATTTTTCTTATTGTTAAAAAATAAGGTAATAAAGCAATAATAATTGACATCAGGTAAGCAAAGTCCAATACACAATTGTCCCATGACCTAGCCCTAAACTTCACCAGCCACCTCTTCTGCAAAGCTTCTGGTGCTACAGTCAAGTCCCTCAGTCGTGGGGATTCTGACTCAGCAATTATCTGCTCTCCCTCTACATCTAAAAACTCAAATACATCTACTTATACCACCTACCAAATATTCTCTTCTATAAACCTAAGGATATGACATGTGGTAAGCACTCCCTGAGCCTCTGCCAGGAAAGACTGCTGACTCTCTAATCCCCCAACTGATTACTCTTAGCTCGCCCATCACCTGTTGGTTCATAGGTGTATACTAGACCAATGACTACTAGGCCTATAAGCTTAGTCATGCAACCCAAATGTGACCCACAAATGTGATTAATATATGGGTGATTTAAAGACTGTCCCTGTCCAGAGATATGATATTCACACTTGGTCTGTTACCTATTACCCATCCATTGGTCCAAGTTAGTCTTAAATAGGGATTGGCAGGAACTCTGCTTCAAATGGATGGGGAGCCTGCCTCAGACAATGGGAATTCTCTGAGAAACCACAAAAGGTGGAAACATGAGGCAGAATCACTTGTTATTCCACTTTATTTATCGCTTTCATCCTCACACAGCAGGACTTCATCAAACTCACACTTAAGTGCTACAGAGAATATATAATATGTGTGAGTTTTTGGCTTGTATTTTATTCTGATGAAGTCCAGCTCTGGTTCTAAATTTGTTTTTCTTCTTTCATGTTATTCTGGGGGATTTCTCTGAGAAACATATATGTCTCTTCAACATGTCTCATCTAAGTCACAAGCAAAATTTAGGTCTTTTGATCTAAAAGCTTGGATGCCATTCATACATCTCAGCTGTACAGGTTTTCGCAGAATGTCCAGATTTTTGCCTCACAGTTTTGGTGTATTCTACCTAAAATCTGTACTTTTCTGGCAAATAGCTGATGACTGAAGTCATTAAATAATGACAAACATTTGAGTTTAAGACTCCACATTGTTCAGAAAATTCATTCTAATGCAAAACCTATTATTCTATCAATGTTCTAAGTTTGTAAGAGCAATATTTAAAATATGTCCTTATTTGTTCCCTCATCATTTTAGGATTTGTTCAGATTTTTTACTCTAAGAGGTTGAGAGGTATGATGCCATTTGTTTTGTGGATGTGCAAAAGGTTCAAAGAAAAAATAGAACAAGTGCTGCCTGGCCCAAAGGGAGGTTACTAAAATCACCCTTAGCCAGTCCTTCCCAATTTTTGAAGTAGCTTGGGGATGAGAGGTACTTGAGATAAAAGCAAAGGAGATAGATTTGTCACAAGGGTATAAAGCATGCATGCCCTCCATAGTCCTTTGTACAAACCTTGAGCAGTATTTACTGGGTTACCTATTTTGGTCTAAAGCAAAAAAAAATATTTTTGGCAAACCACACCTGCATGTTAGCAGAAGGAATACCTCCTTTGAATATCTAGTAATATGGTTCTGTCATGGACATCCTTACAAAGTCTACAAGGCAGTTACTTGATCCACTGTACCTTTTGTTTCAGATGATCAAGGAGTCTCCTGGTATTTAAATCATATGAAACTGGAAATTAAAGGATCCAAAAGCCAAGGTAGCTGAACTGTATGTTTTTTGCTCTACTCTATTAATTGACAAAGGTGTCTTGGAAGAGCTGCCCATAGCCCCTTGGATTCTGATGTCACCACCTCAGTGTCCACCACTGGATTCCTATGCAGGTGCTTGTGGTACTCAGGTAAGCTGCAGAATCAGTCTGGTTTCCTAGAGGTAGAAGGACAGGAGACAGGATGCAGAGATTTCTTTCTTCATCCACTTCCAACAATAAAGAAAGAATATTTGTCTCAAGAACCCCAAGAAACTGGATCTTTTCATTTTATGAGGGATGTCCCAAAGGAAAGGTCCTCAGCTTCTGTGGCTGAGGCCAAGGATTCAAACTGAGTTGGCATATAGCCCAAGAGCAGTTTAGCCCTCATATGCCAGCTAGTCCTTGGCCAAAAAAATCAGAGGAGTCCAGTGGGGAATGGTCCCTCTTCCTCTTAAGGAAGAATTCTTGGAACAGATTGCTTTAGAATCAAATTGCTGGATGTCAAACTCCAAGAAATATACTGCAAGCTTGAGTAAGTCACATTGGTAGGCCTGTGAATTGCTCACTCAAGACCCAAGCAGATGATAACATTTTCTTCTGAGGCTTGGGCCTATACTTGTGCAGTGTTGAGTAGTGAGATTTCAGGTCATAGAGAGGGCAACCGCAACCTGTATCTGGTCCACTGGGAACTTATCATGGACTTTGATGTGGCTGAGTCCACTTATCTCTCTCGGTAATGAGGATCCAGGCATTAGAAGCCACTGCCTGCCCAGTGGCTCTGTACCATTTGAAATCTGGGGATACACTGCTAAGTGTCCACTTCCACTGACACCAATGGTGGCATGACAGTCAGCAGAGGGATCTCAGAGGCCTAAAGCAGTGCAGAAGGACAGAGGGTGCTTCCAAGGCACCTCACCTGCAAGATGTTTCAGGTCAGGTGGATTGTTGGGGGACTGAATGTGCTGTCCACTTTTCTAGTACTGGTCTCCAAGACAGCTGCCAGGCTTAACTATCCCAGATGCAAATTGAGAAAACTGCCCTCCCCAGTATCCTGCATTGCTTTTCCTAAGCTAAACTGTTGCTCACTTTCAACCTGCTCCACCAGGACTGACAGCCTTGACTGCTGATATCCCTCCTTCAATAGCTCCTGTAAAGGTAACCTACTTTCTACATCCAGATTTTGTAATATCAACATGAAATACTCAACAACTGACTGCAATCTATCTCAGTAGCCACAGTGAAGTCATTAACATTACCTGTAGTGGTCTAAGACACCAGTGAATTTCTCACACTGGCTTTGGCTCTAGCCTTGCAAGCTGTCTTCCATATATTTTGGAACCCTTCATCTACTGCCAACTTTACCCTCTTCTGTTCTCTCATCTGTTTTCTTTGTGCATTTTCCTTTGCTATGTGCACTATCCCCTGCTGCTAGTGGCTGGTATGCCATATCCTGAAAAAGTGCTTCTACCTGAGATACCCTCATCTGCTATCTCTTTTTCAAATTCTTCAGGTTCAACATCCTGTAACAGACCAAAATGGGCTAAACTTCCCCCCAGCTGATATGTGTCCTGCTCCCAATATGCCATCTGCTCCCACCATCAGAGACAGACAAACAGCATGCAGTTAAAAGGCTTGCAAACCTACAGCCCTTCTTCCCTCTAATAACTGGGGCTACTAACAATCAACCATCCTATCTTCCCAATGTCACAAACTCCTGAAACCTCAAACTACCCACCTTACCCCCATCTCAAAGCTCAAGTTCTGCTTTTTTCTTTATTAACTATGACCTTAAAATTGGGTATTCCACCACTAATCAATTCACACAGATCTCTTGGTTAATTAAACAAAAGTTGCTAATGTACTAACCACACAACATAAGCACCTATAGGTAAATTATGGTAAGCAACCTAATGATCTGTGTGAACGCTGACAGCCCAGCTAACTGGAATTTTGTAAATAATTCTATGTCATTTGTGACTAGTAATATGATTTGCATGCTTGTCTTACATATGTAAGAAAAATATATGTTATGTGTATATTAGACTACTGGTGCAGATATGTGTGCTGAACTGTATGTTATGTACTGAGCTTCAAGAATGTAACCACAGTGTACCCTGTAGGAAAAGAGCAGAAATGTGTATAAACTATATGCCTGTGCAAAATGTATATTTTCATGGTAGAAGCTAGAACATTCAGAGTTAACTTACAAAACTCTAAGAAAATAAGGTGAAATTGTTTACGACTGTGCTATAAAGTTAGTTAATGCAAAGAGACAGGATGTCTAGAGCTAGGAGTTTTTTCTATTGTCTGGAAACAGAAATAATTGCAGGTTTCAAAGGTAAACATTTTTAACTGTTTTATGACCCCCAGTTCAAGGTAAACTTCTGAGAGATGAGTATTTTTGACGTAGAGGTGCTAAATTTTAAGTTTCTGTTAACCTGAGAACTGGAGACAGAGGTGACAAAGAATGATGTAATCCGAAATAATCCAGCAATAATGTTTGATAGTAATTTAAGAACTATCTCAGAGAGTGAGTATGTTCATTTTGTATTTGTCTTTGGATCTGACAACATCCTCTCATCAGCACTTGTCTTGTTCTGTAAGTAAGTCATTTAGGGCATAGTATCTCTTAGATATAGATAGAATACAGTAAAGATTAGTTAAGAGGTTTTCTGTATATATGTGAAACTGCCCTGCAATGTTATTTTAAAATATTTCCTGTGATTCTGAACTCTGTTGTCACTGTGTTGAGTTAATGAGTATTGCCTTGTGCTTTTATTATTTATTATTAAACATATTTAAGCCTTTTAATTGTGTCTGGTTTGTTTAGAGATGTTTAAGCTCTTAGAGTACTTGCATATGTATTTGGTGACACTGTATAGGCCACTCCTAAATAGCCTTAAAAGTCTTGGACCCACTTACCATTTGGATAACAGTAACATTAGACAGTAGAATTGGTCACCCTTTGTAAGGGCATTATAGTATCTGATAAGAGTGGTTGGTGGTAGCTGGTACTACCTTACAGTCTGGGCAGAAGGGAACATAACTAGTGAACCTGTGCCAGCCTTCCCCAGGAGTGCCTGTGTGTTTGCATATAAATCAAATCTCAAAGAGTATGTGTGTGTGTGTGTGTGTGTGTGTGTGTGTGTGTGTGTGTGTGTGTGTGTGTGTGTGTGTGTGTGTGTGTCAGCTACTTGGGCAGGGACATGAAGCACTGGTTGGACAATGAGGGTGCTGGGGTTTTTTGGCTTGATCACTTGGCTGAGATCTGAATCCTATAGTTATGCCAGTGGGGAGTCTTATTGGGGATTTGAGAGAGAAACTAGCTCCAGACTGACTGTAATCTCTGTGTGCTCTTAAGGGAAATTCTGCTTTACTATGTGAGTACTTGTCATCCTCCCAATGTGCACGTCCTCACTGGTGCTAGTGTTGAGGATTGAGGCTGCTTAATTACTGGACCAGTGCAGCAGAGTCACAATGTGCACAAGCTTTATAGATTAGTCCTATCTGGTGCAAGCCTTACTTTTACTTACCAGTCTATGTTAGGCAATGACACTATAAATAAGTAGTGGGCAGTGTGCTTGTGAAGTAGGATTAACAACACTGAAAATGCATCATAAATCTTGCAGTCATACAGCCCTGGTATAATTGACACTAGCACCATTAATTACAGAGGATAAATATTTATCTACATCCTTTCCTGATGTCCAGACTTACTCCCAGTTTTAAGTCATCTTTATAAGCTGGACAAATAGTCTTCAAGTGTTTGCAAAATAACTTTGGAGCATGGCTAAGCTGGCCAGGCTAAACAGCAAACATCATGGCATTATATGTCACACCACTGCCTATCCTTGATTTCACTTATATCAACTGCACAGGGTCAACCATGATGTTCCCTACACACCCCAAGAAACTAGTCTTCACCCCTTCCCTGTGCACTATACCATACAGTGGATAGAGTACACCACTACTACTACAGATGCCAGGTTAGTACTAGACAAAGCTCTTTTATTTTTTTTTTTCTAAGTATTAATATTTTATTTATTATTTCATTTACATCCTTGCTTATAGGCCTTCTTTGCAGCAAATACATTTTCCAAACCTATCTTCTACCTGCTTGATAGGCTGCCATGGTTTTCTGTTCTTCGGGACAGGCCCCCTTTTCCTGCATCCCTATAACTAACTGCCTGGCTCCTGCATCCTCATTTCTTTGCTCAAGAAACCAGAGCAAAACCAGGTTAAGGAAGGGGGTGACAAAGATGCAATGTCATGGAATTCTTAACTATTACTCAGCTTCACTTAGCATGCGGTAAACAAACAGTTCAACATTAAGATGCAATTCCTGCCTGAAGCATTGTGAAACTCTAAAGCTGACATTATTGGCTAACTATAAATCTATGCAGTCTGCCATCTTCATAAGATACCAGGCAAAATTATGAGGCAAAACCAGAGGCATTCTGCAATATGCTGCTAACCCTGCTTGCTCTTGCTGGTTACTTTTCTTCAGTACAGAACAGTCCATCTCGCAGTTGCCATATATAATAAAATACAAAGGTGTAACCATTAATTAGTCACGGGAGTAAAGTAAAAGTTTACTGTAATCCACAAACCCACATTCTCACCAAGCCTTATAGTTCACGCATTCATTCATTCATTCATTCATTCATTCATTCATTCATTCATTCATTCATTCTCTTTCACCTCCTGATTTATCTAATTCTGGACTGCAGGCAGATGGATCCTTTCCCAACAGGCAGTAAACACAATGAAGGAAATAAACTTGCCAGTCCTTTGCAGGACAGACGTACATTGATACACATGACTCTAACAGACTGACTGCATCCCACTCCCATTCTTCTGCAAACACCCATATATGGCTACAGACATATATGATCCCAGTCTCATCCCACCACATTCAGGCATTCATTCAAATATATTCACACACGGTGCATAGAATTACATACCCAGAGTGGCAATCTGATCAGGGCAAAGATGCTGCGCCCATCATTAGCTATGTAGACAAGGGTATGCTGTTCACCCTGTTCAAATCATCCCGTTTCGTACAACAAATGCAATGCAGGTAATTATTGTTAACACCTAAGCATTTGTGCACTGCTCTGCATGGGTCTTGTGTCGTATGAAATCCTCTGAATTACTGTACTATGCAAGAGCCCATGCAGAGCAGCACACCCATGTGCAAGGCTCTGTTTTGCATAGGCATCACTCACAGACTGCACCATTTACATGTAATACCCAAAACTCTCTCTAGCATAAGTGTACTTTACAGGAAGGAGGGGTTGCAATCACATTTTCAGACAATATCCAGTCATCTACGCTTGCAGAAATAGTTAATGATCTCCATTTTAAAGATGTTTTAAATCTACTGAATTGTAGTTATAAATATCTTAGTTTTACTTACTAAAATGATTTGAATAAATATCTAGTTTGGGTGGAAGTCTAACTTAATCAGGTTCATAATTCCTACTGTGTCAGTATCAGTTTGAATTATCTGCTAAGGTAACCTAGAACCAGCCAGCTTGACACTGAGTCCTGTCACTTTGATTCTTTGGAAAATGAACCTGAGTCCAAACAAGTGTTTGCTGTTTTTTAGATGATTGCTAGATTTTGTGATACTTTTTCTTGTGAACAGTGAGGAAGTACCCCTGAGCTAGGTAGGTATATGATCTTATAGATGATGAGATGCCCAATTCTGTGGCTATCCCCCTGGCTTACTGCATTAGAAGATGCTTATAAAGCTGCCTGAGGGTGCCAGCATCTATTCCATCAGCCCCTAAAAGACTTAAGGAAAATATAGGATCTACACAGATCTGGCAGGTCTCTTTTTTAATTTGACTTATAACCCAACTGTGGTCTCCCCAGCAGCATGCTCATATAAAAAGTCATTGGCATCATCTAATCCAATGTCCCTAATAAAGAAATAAAAATGGTTAGATATTCAGGGCAAAAGAATGTCTCTTTCTATTAATCAAGCATTCAGGATTTTAAATTATTGAGGTTATATGTGAAAATTTATTTTACAGTGTGAGGACGCTTTTGATGATTTTGTTGGAGCCTTACCTGGACAACAAAAGTGTTATATGAATGAAAGTGTTTCTAATTAGACTTTGGTTTTGAAACATGCTTTGAGAGGTGTGCTTGAATATGCAGATACAGTCTCAAGAAATGCTGCTTCTTCTGTTGTTTTAAGACTGTATGTTTGATTGTTACCAGAACGCTTGTGATGATTTAAAAGCAAAATTTTGAATACACCTTTAAGTTGAGAATTGGTATTTCGGTTCCCTGTTACATAAACACTCAAAAGGTGAGATGATGGAGGCAAATTAATACATGAGGTATCTAGGATTTTGCATACACCTGTGTTCTCCCTTATAATGGCATGTTCCTTCAAGCGGCAGAACAAACAGAAATCCCAGCCAAACAAAATTCAGAGATGTAAAAGGAAATGACAACAGGATAATTCTTCAAAACCAAACAGTTCCTTTTTTTAAAAAAAGGGATCAACCCCAGCAAAGAATGACTATGCCAAGTCACAGAGCACACTGACACCCTCACACATTGTCCTTCCTTCTCTTCCTCCTTCCACCAAGCTCTCCTTTAATTCTGCAGTCTGCTTGCAAACAGTTTTAGATAAATGGGTTCTGAGAATAATTTGGAGAGTATACACTTGGTAGAAGATAGAAAATCATCCCCCTTTCAGGGGAATTCCCCCACAGACCAAGCAGAGCTGTTTCCTCTAGTGCTCCTTCTCATGGTAGAAGCCATAGAACCAGTGCCTGTGATATACAAAGACAAAAGATTTTACTCCAGAGTCATTATGGTACCAAAAAGGAGCACTCCTGAAGATTCTTCCTAGATGTGCCCTTTCTAAACACCTCTGTAATAATTCCAAAATTCAAAAAGTGCTCACCTTACAGTCCATCTTAGCATTGCTTCCAGACCACTATTTCATGGTGTCTATAGATCTCTAGGATGCTTGTCATCACATTCATATTGCTGCCATCTTTGGAAATCTTTGTGATTTTCTGTGTCTGTCTTACATTATCAGTGTTTTGCATTAACCTTTGGACTATCTGCTCCACCTTGAGTGTTTACTATGTGTCACCTTCAAAAGTCCTTCCTCACACCATCTCAATGAATTGTTTCCTGGAGTGTTGTATAAATGCTATAAAAAGTATAGTCTTTCTTGCCAGAAGAAAAGTTTTAACTTAACAATGCATTTTTTAGGATTTCTTTCCTCTAGATATGGTCTCAGCAAGAGAATTCCTCAAAATTCTAGGCCTCATGACATCAGTGATCCTTATGATACCACTAGCCAGACTACATGTGTGAAAATTTCAATGGTACTTGAAGAATAGTTGGACCCAGCACCTTCATCTCTTCAACTTCAAGGTACTGGTACTGAGATTTGTGAAACAGGAAATGCACTGGCAAAGGAATCAACTGTCTCTAAATCCAAGACTCCCTTTCTTTGGCCATATCCAATTCCAATCTATCCATATAGACTCTTCAGAATTTGCTTCTGCAGCCGTGTCCATGGAAGTTGAGGTGCAAGACTTAAGAGGTCCACAAGACATGCCAAAACACATAAATGTAAAAGAGATGTTGTCATTGAGTCACGGCTTAAAAGCTGTTTGCCACTTTTGGGCTGAAGATCCTCTTCTAGTGGTTTTCAGACAAAGCTATCATGATGTGGTTCTTGAACAAGCAAGGTAGTACAAGGCCATGCCCTCTTTGCCTGTTGGCATTGATGGCCTGGGAGCTGTCTGAATAGCATCCTCTGAGGCTTCAGGACTCATGTATTCTATCAGAGCAAAACACAGTAGCAAACAGATAATGCAGATCCTGGACAGTCCTTCACGAGTGGTAGCACCATGAAGAGATCTTCCAGGACTTGATCCAGATGTAGAGAACATCTCAAGTAGATCTGTTTACCTCCTTTCAAAACAGACAATTGAAATAAGTCAAAAGAGTTCAAAATATCCATGCAGCCATATTTGGAAAACAGATGATGTATCATTCCTATGGTTGGGAATGTTCCTGCATGCTTTTTCACCCTTTCCAATGATCCAACGTACATTTAAAGATTATTAAACAATTGCCAAAGACCATTGTGGTAACCCATTTTTGGCCCAGGGAAAGCTGGTTCTCCCTTTTAATGGAAATGGCCAAGGGCAAGACTGGATCTGTTCACATAGAATTAAGGATGGATGATACAACTCAGCTTAGAGCAATTGCAGCTGGCAAACCTGGATTTTTCCATTTTTATACCTTTTATGCACTTCTTCCATGAGGATGTGCAGCAGATATTTAAAGAGGCAAGGAAACCTGCAACTAGAAAATCTTAAGTTTACAAGTGGAAGAGGTTTTTTAGGTGCTGCCTAGCCAATAACAGAGGTCTTGAAATGGTTTTGACCCCTTGTGTTTTTAAATATTTGTGTGAGCTCTTTATAAATGATTTGCCATATTTCACCCTCAAACTTCATCTTGCAGCCATCTCAACTTGATGCCCCATGTATATCCATCTTGTATCTCTTTTTGTAGTCAAACAGTTTATGAAAGGAATGCCGCACATGAGCCCAACTCAAAAAGAAGATCCTCCTCCCTGGGATCGGAACTTTGTTACTGAAAATTTGACACTACCTGCTTTGCAACCTCCCAATCAGGCTGACTTGCAGTTCATTGCTTGGAAGACTGTTTAAATTATTGCTCTTACATCTGCAAGGTAAGTCTCTAAGCTGCAAGCTCTCATGTTGGGCCAATCTTATCTATTTTTCAGATTTTTCTAGAGGCAGGCTCAATGTGTACAATTAGAGGAGGCCATAGAACTAGTTCCTTCCTTGTAAAATGGTGAGGATTCTTCACCCAACTTCTCATACATCTGGAAAATGGCTTCTGCATTATTCTGGACCCCCTGAGACTTCATTCAACATATATAATACTTCCAATTTAAGATAATGATGATGGTCAGTCCACAAGGTCTCGTGGCCTTTTTCTAAAACATACTTAGATGGTGCCTCTAAATATGATTAATGTGTTTACCCTGTCAATATATGTAGTCCATGCATAGTGTTCCTCTGTATTCCTATTAGTGGCCATCGCTTCCAGAATAAAAGGATGTCAGGATGTCATTAGAGCTTTCTTTCTTGCAGAGAGTATTTGCTAAGGGTTTACTCATGTTGGGTAAAGTCTTATGGTAAAAGGATCTCCATATCTTTCATTACCTGGACAATGGACTTTTGGCAGCCCTATCTTATGAATCTCTTAAATCATCCTTTCATAGGGTGGTTCTCTGTCTCATTCTCTGAGGTTACCACAAACTAAGAGAAATTGCCATCATAGGATGACACTCTTCCCTCTCAGTCATTCCTGCCTCAAACAGGGTGCAGGAAGTTACAGCATTAGCTGTATGACTATGGACACAGTGCAGAATCTTAACCTAGACATCACTGCATCTTCTGGACTTGATGGTTGTCATCCTTTAATGGTGCTATTTACATGTCTGAAAATGTGTTGCCAATAACCGAGAAGTGTTAATAGTCAGAGATGTGTGAAGAGTTGTCTGTTAAATTAGTGTTATTTAGCCTTTGAATTCTGAATATTCATAGCTTTAGACCTGATTGTATTAACACATCCTAATGATGAACACATTACTGGTAGCTGAAGGACATCAACATGGCTCAGACGTGGTTCAAAGACTGTTATTTTTCCTAGATGAGTGAACTCTATGCGATCCGTTTGTAACTTTGTGCACTCCACCTTACTCTGAAATCATTGGAGAAAAATGTGCATCTGGGAAATGTATTTCTTTTGTCTGACAAGAAATGATTCACACGGTGTCTAAGCAAGCAAGTGAGCGTAGAGATGTGTGCCTGGTAAAGAAAAGCTAGAAGCAATGCTGATTTTAGAGTAAGCCAAAGACAGTGGCATCACTCTATCATGAGTTCGTATTTCCTTGGAAGTGAAGCAACTCCATGACCCTCTCCTTCAGTCTTCTTTTGGAGTTGCAGATTCAGTGGCTATGCCAGTAACAGGTCACATGAAATGAGAAACTCCTGAGAATGACTGTTTACTTCTCATCTTCTGGCAGGTGCATATGGAGAATGAAAACAGGGAAGTAAATGGTTAGGAAAGTAACTGTACTCTGCAGTTTTATATTATACTTGCTTACTTATTTGGTAAAAAGATAACCAATGCAAAATAATGATTTACATGAGCTGCAATCAAAGGAAGGCAGAGGGATGTTATGGTAGGATTTATCCTGCTGTATGTGAAAAATTTTTCCAATATTGGCTGTGTAATTTCAGACCAATACATTTTATCACTTCAGGAAAAGCATTCTGGTAAGATTTGCAACAGTTTGATTTAGAGCTATTTTGATTGAACTTTGCTTGACTTGGCATGTTTATACTCATTGTGTATTTGTGGATTGCTAGAGGCTTTCTTCTTCTATCAAAACATTATCCCTGTTTCTCATCATCCTTAATTTCTTTAATTAGCTAGAAATAATGATTACCCTAAGATGACAAGAAGTAACTTGCTATAAGAAGGCACGTACAGGGGAAATAATGCAATAGAAGGGGGGTAGTGTATCACTCTAACTGCTTAATACATTGAGAAGAGACCTTTACTAGTAGCTGTACATGTGCCATAGATACTGTGTCCTTGTGTGCTGGGAAGGTTCACCAGGAAGTTATTTTTGTTGGGGATCTTGTCTTGTTTATGAAGCAAAAAGTCAAATGGACAATGATCACTTAAAAAAAAAAAAAAAAAAATCACATCTATGTATTATTGTTATTTTTTCTCTGCACTGTATTGCTTTATTATGCTTGCTCATTATGCACATTTTATGTAAATGTATTTCCTGACTGTATGAATCTTACTCTTGTATTATACCATTAACTTTATGTAACCATGTTTCATTGTATTGCTTGTGGAGCTTTTCTCCCCGGGCCTCCACTGAAAATGGACACTTCTTGGCCCAGTGGACTTCCCAGGTAATCAAACTGAAATAAATAAATAAATAAGCATTGGGCATTAAAGATGTTTGAATATTTATGTGGAGAACTGTTAAGTGAATGTGTATAACTGTATATTTATAAGAAGAGGATTTTGGGTCAATGGGTGTGGAAATTAATTATGCTAGATTTTTGAAGCAGACTGCATTGTTCACTTTAATGTGAAAAATAACAGCACAATTTAAGTTAAAGGAGAATAAAATTGTTTTGAATTTCCAAAGGAAAAGGCTTTCCATATTGGAGTTATAGAAGATGGCTGAGGGTGTTGGATAATATACATAAGATGTAAAGGGGTTGGTCTATAACTCTGTTATTTTATTTACCACTCAGTTTGGGTAAGTGACTGAAGTTGTTAGAGAGTCAATAACTGAGTTATTTTTTTATAATTTAACCAAATTCAAACCACTCTCACTTGACTGTAAGGATGAAAATATTGCAAATTATGTTAGTACCAAAAAAAACAAACAAAAAAAAAAAAAACAAACATTTTTTTTGTTACTTAGCATTTGCAGTGTTCTTAATATGTATTCTTGCTGTGTGGACATTCTATTGTAATTTACATTTGCAGAGTTGTTTTATGTATTCTTGCTTTGTGGACATTCTATTGCATTGATTGTACTGCCTTTGGAGCTTTTCTCCCCGGGCCTCTACTGAAAATGGGTACTTCTTGGCCCAGTGGACTTCCCCGGTAATCAAACTGAAATAAATAAATAAATAAAATAAATTCTTTTGCACGCTTGATTACTGTAATAGCTGTTGTATCTATTGATTATAAATCGTGAAAGTGATCATCTGCTTTTAGCCAGGTTTCAACTGTTAGCTATATTTGTCTAACAAAGCTTCAGTCATTCATCTAGGGATTATGTCCTACTGTGGTACTGTAATAAGTCAGAACACTTTTTATGAATTTACACAGTATTGCAGATGAGCAAGCATATTTGTTATAGAGAAACAGTTTGGCCCAGAGCTGGAGTCTGTCCCACAAGATCTCAGAAGAATTGTCGAGAACAGTAATGGTGTAATTTGTTCATCATGAGTAAATGAGAGTTATGATTACTGATAGTGAGACTGTGGTGTCCAATTCAGATAAGATAACTGCTATATTTGCTAATCTTTATGAAGATATTGAGAAGAACATTAAAAGTTTAGAATGGGCGATTTCCTGATTCTGTTACTCTCAGTGATATGGATATGAATTATTTCATTTATATTACAAAGGACAATAATCCATTACCTGACTATCTAAATAGGATCCTCCTTCTTAATATAAAGGATACGTTTCTGTACAGTGTAACTTATTTGATTCAGTGACCCTTAGAATCTGGTTTGGTTCCTATTGAGTGGAAATCAACATATTTTATCTAGAGTATTAAAGGAGTTACTTTAGTGGTAAACAATTTCAGACTTATTAGTCTTACAAACTTGTTGTGGAAAAGTTTTTAAAGGATATTAATACAAAGGGATTATATTTACAGTGATATATTTCAATATATTAAAATTTCTCAAGTGTACTATGTGTGCTGTGTACTAATATTCCTGTTTATATAACATTTTTAGATGTAGATAAAGCAGTTAGCTCTGAACCACATAGCTCCATCCTTTGTGCATCAAATCAATGGAGATGTAATCTGTGTGTAGTACAATGGATAGATAATTAAGTGGAATAAGAGTTGGCTTGTGTATATATATATATATATATATATATATCTATATATATATATATATATATATATATATATGTAGATCTATATATATATATATATATATGTATAGTTAGTTCAAAAGAATATGAAATTTTAGAGGATTCTGTGTTGAGGTCATTCTCATTTCTTGCATTTTATGTTGACATTCCTATTGTGTAGTATATGGCAACCAGTGGCTACAGAATCAGACTCAGTACTTTTGATCACCATTTAATGTGCAGGGGACAAGTGACCTTAAGACTGAATATAATCTACTGCCTCCTATAATAACTAACACTTGTCCCAATCATATCAGTTTTACACTGTTGAGATTAATAAAGAGATTAATTAAGCAATAACCCACATCTGGGTGTGGGTAATGCTAGCTTTACCCATGGTTGGTGTGGTTTGGTCATGAGGGCAAAGCCCGAGTGGCCAAACAAAGCCAACTGTGGGTAAATCTAGCATTACCCACACGCAGACATGGGTTATTGCTATTATACAATGACATTATTTAAGAAAAAAAATACTTACTTTTCTTAAATAATGTCTTTGTATAATGGCGGTGTGCTGTCCTTCTGCCACTGGACATCTCATAGTTGATTTAGCTGATGTACTGCACATGCGTTTGGGACTTGTGTTTCTATGCACACCCAGTACATCAGTACTTGGAGAAAGTAAACAACAGAGAAAAGATCTCCATTGCTCCGTTTTTCTTTTTTTTTTTTTTTTGAAATTAAAAAAAAAAAAAAAAAAGTTTGGGACCGATAGGAGAGAGACTGAATAGAGGAAATGCAAGGGAAATCAGGTATGTGTCTTTAATTTTAAATAACGTACCTGATTTTCCTCATATCTTCTCCATACTGTCTATCATATGTACGGAGTCCGGACTACATATTTATTTATTTATTTTTGAAAACAACTATAAACATAAAAACTGACAGAATATATCAATGGAAAAAAAGTCCCGGGTGACCGGACCTTTTTCCGTTGGTAGAGTCTGGGATTTACAATGGGCACGCTGGTTGAGCTGGTCAATCAGCGTGCTCATTTTAGAATATTAATCACCAGTCATTGTATAATATCAGAGTTATGACCAGTGGCTCCCCAGGAATGTACCCATTTAAGGTCAAGTCCAATGTCTTCCAGTGCAGTCTTACAAAAAAAAAATGAAATTAAACCTGTCTGAGATTATTTTGCACACAAAAGCTTATACTTTCTTTTCCCAGATAAATTAACAATATCTGTCTAGTACCCATGCCCTTTACATGACCACAATAATACTGGCACCTGCAAACTCTTTTTCTCTTATAATTTAGGTTTAAAATTAGACAGCCATTAAATATTTGCATGATAGCAACAATCTGAGCAGTAATTCTTTAAAATGTGAAACTATCCATTGGAAATTTTTAAGTTCAATGCACCTACATTAAGCTAACAATTAAGCTATCAGACATATGTATATGAACTTGAATAGCAATACTTGAAATAAATAAAATTAAGCAAGGTTGTTTGTAATGTTAAATAATCAAACAGGTTGACATTTATATAAAGAAATATCAGAAAAATGAGTTGAAACAGAGAGCTGATCTAAAGATAATTCTAATTAATGTTTTTTTTTTTCTGGACCTATCACTGCTTGGAGCTAAAGCATTTACAGAATTCATTCCAAATTCTCATTAAAAGGCAAACAACATTTGTATATGATAAAAGGATTCCTGCTTGAACTGATTTTCATGAATGCAAATTACTTGGGTACACTGCAGAATCTTAACTGTAGCTGTAAATTGAGTAATTTAATTGATAAATTTTAA
Organism: Protopterus annectens; assembly: GCF_019279795.1. Taxonomy (NCBI): domain Eukaryota; kingdom Metazoa; phylum Chordata; order Ceratodontiformes; family Protopteridae; genus Protopterus; species Protopterus annectens. The sequence continues at coordinate 1,612,137,690 of NC_056725.1, forward strand.
TGATTTAGTTTTTTATGTTTGTTTTCTGTTGTTGATATCTGTAAATAGTTATGTTTTTGTTCTATTTATCTTTAAATCGTGTTGTACAATCTTGGTTTTAAAATTAACATTTTTGTTTTAAAAAATGTAGCTGCCTTACAATTTTCTTTCTATCCCTCCCTGTTTCTCTCTACTTACAAAAATCTCAGTCAGTATTTCCATTTTTTCTCAATCTGAAAGAAAATTTCAGTGCCTCTGAGGGAGAAGGGTCCGGATGAAACAATGCATTCTTTTTAGCTAGAGTAACATTTAAAGAAACATTAAGCATTAAGCGTTGTAAATATGTGCACATTTGATAATCTAGTATCACTCTTTAAATTCTTGCTGCATTTTCTCGGGATATAATTGCAAGTTCTGTTCAGTTCACATTTTACATGTTGCAAGATTTACTGGAAGCCATTACCCCTAGCATTATGTACACAGTTTTCTTTATTTAAAACTTTCATTTACCTTAGCTTAATACCGATTTCTGTATGTTTTACTGAAAAACAATTGCAAACTTCACATAGCAATTTACATTTCTCTTCTGAAAAATAAATAACATTTGCTTTTTCTATAATGCCATTTTTCTCTACCCAGTGACAGATTAGTTGTGACAGGTGACATTTATGCAGATATTTTGATTTTGTTTTATGACAATTAAATGGTATTGTAAAACCTATAGTAGGTAAATAAGAGGTATCATAGGTTGCAAGCAGATGACGATGAGGAAATTACTGGTGGTGCACATAAAGGTTTTGCAGTGAACATTAATTGCTTGTAGACAAAAGAGTGATAAAGTGGATGAAGAGGGATTACTAAACTCAAGAGAAAGAGTGTGGAGGGAATCATGATGGTTTATCTTTGGAGAATACAGATCTTGTATAATAAATGCATATCAGTATTTTACTGCTTTTGTGTAGATAGAAACATTATTGTACAATATACATTTAGTTTTGATGAAATGTAAAGATACTATGACTGTATTAATCAAAAAGGACTGCGCAAGACTTCTTAATGAAAATGAGTTGGTTAACCAGCGATATAGAAAAAAAAATTTGCTTGCTCCCAGAAAGATCAGTTAATAACAGCTTTTAGCTGGTATTTTAAAATAGAAAGTAGACTGAGAGAGTGTAGCTAAGTTTATCAAGCAGTAATGAAAGTTAAGTTGCAAAAAATAAATAAATAAATAAATAAATAAACAATACATCTTACCAGAAGAGCAACAGATTAACTCATTTCAGCCAAGTGTGCCTCCAGGTGTGTCCACAGGTACCTCCTACTGATGCCTCTGGGTGTCAAATATTGCTTGTTCATATTTGCATTAATAATTCCCAAATCAAGCTACATACAAGGTATCAGTAGCATCATCTTAAAGCATACATGATGGCAAGCACAATTCTATTGATACTTGACCTCTGTCTAATGCAGCTAAAGGGATATTAAATATTATTTGTATAGTTTATTTGCATTGTAATAATTTTCATATTTCTCTAAGTATCTCAACATTCAGGTAACACAGACAGAACTGCATAGCCTCACACAAAACAAGCAACTGTATGAAGAAACTCCTACCTCAGTATGTGCCTTGCTTGAATGGTTACTGAGATAGCATAAGTTGTTTATACAACATTATAAAATTAATATTCATTGCTTTTATACCAGCAAATAAAATCCAGGTTAAATCATTGAAATGAATGAATGCCACCAATATAAAGATGAATTTATATTGAATAGTTTGCCATTTACAGTTTTCTAGTAACACTTATGGTTCCAGAGCATACCTCTCAACCTTTCAGTGCAAGAAATCTGGACAAACCAGAAAGAATGGGGAGACAAAGGCCTAAAAATAGGGACAGATTTTAAATATTGCTCCTATAAATTTAGAAAGTTATTAGAATAACATGTTTTGCATTATGTATTTTTTAAAGGATATGAAGTCTGAAACTCAAATGTCTGCCATTATTTAATATTATTTAGTGACTATAGTCCTCAATGATTTGCCAGAACAATGCAAATTTTATAAGGAACAGACCAAAAATATGAGGCAAAAATATGGACATTCAATGACAATCTGGACACTTGAGAGGTATGTTCCAGAGATACGAATATTTGTCTGAGCTGTAAGGTGATAACTTAATTTATTAAGGCTCAAGCCACACTCACTGGGAGTTAAAGTTATACACTCAAAGAGCTGCACTGGATGGATTACAGCAGGGACTTTATTTTTATCATAGATTCTCCAACAGTTTGATTACATAAAACAGGTTTAGCTACAACTGCTGTTGCAGTGTCATGAAATGCATGTAACCTGAATATAAGCATCTCTTAGCTGGGGAAAAGAGAAATGGCATCCAGTAAACAACAGTAGCAACTGTTCCTTACAGCCATGGACAATGTACAGTCATCTAATAGTTAAACAAAGGAAAAGAACTGAGTAAAAACTATAACTAAAACAGACACATTTAAGTGAGTGGTTTTGTATTAAATGATGCATATTTCACAAAGCAGACCTTCTCTGCCACCTTAAAGAGTGACAGACGATCTACAGCTATATTGTGAATAATCACTCTTAATTAGGAAAAAAGAAATGGTGCCAAGACTCCATGAATAAATAAATAAATGAATAAATACACTTTTTTCAGCTGCTTTTAATGTATTTGTGCTTCTTCCTACTTTATTTAAGTTTTTGCTCTTTCTTAAAGTTTTCAGTTGCATTTAATCTGCTGCATTTATTACTGCTCGTTAGTAGCCTGATTACATTGTAACTGTTATTCTAAGCCTCTTAGTTTTGATTTAAGCACTTGGGCTTCAAACTAGTTATCTTATGTAAGGAAGGTTTGTGGTCTACACCCTTGTGGCAGGAGAGGTGGCTTACACCATTCTGAGTTGGGAATTGCTTGTTGAACGCTGATTGTGTCTGTTATTCTAAAAGTGTCTTAGTTCTGGTTTAAGAGCTTGGGCTCCAGGCCAGTTATTTTACTTTAAGATGGTTTGTGGTCAACACTCTTGTGGCAGGAGATGTTTCTTACGGACTTCTGAGTTGGGATTTGCTGGTTGAAGACTGAGTCTGTCTGTTATTCTAAAAGTGTCTTAGTTCTGGTTTAAGTACTTGGGCTCCAAACCAATTGTTTTGCATTAAGATGGTCTGTGGTCTACACTCTCGTAGGAGGAGTGGGTAGCCTCTTCCATTTTGAGCTGGGAATTGCTAATGAAGGCTTGTTGTGCCTGTTATTCTAAAAGTGTTTGTTCTGGTTTAAGCACTTGGGCTACCAAACAGTTATTTTACACTAGGAAGTTTATGGTCTATAGTGTTCTAGCATAGCATCTAGTTTGTGCATAGCTGAACATTGCTCATCACGTTCCTTGTCTTATTGACTCTTTCAATATTTAAATTTCCCTGTCTCCTTCCTAGTACATCAGTAGTCATAAATATGCACTTCCTGACTCTCTATGGCCAGTCTGTTGAGATGTTTATTTTGAGGCATTGTAGCAATTGCCTCATGTACATTGACAACCTATTTATTCTTAATAAAACAGATAAAGTATGCAAGGGGAGTAAATTCACTTTAACACTGGAGGCAAAACTCTATCATACAACCAAAAATAATCATAGGGAGGTTGTCACTGACACTTGAACCATACCTACTACACAGGGTAAAGAGCCTACACATAAAACTTCTTATGCTGAGGCACTTAATAGCAAAAGGGGCGAGGACTGCTGTAAGATGCATGGAATTAAAGCACTAGTAAAACCCTGGTGAGTATTAGTATCACAAGTGTATAAGGATGTCTGTCAGAAGATGTGAGGATTGGTGAAAGATGCATGGAATTAAACCAGTAGTAAAACCCTGGTGAGTATTAGTATCACAAGTGTATAAGGATGTCTGTCAGAATGTGTGATGATTGGTGCAAGATGCATGGAATTAATCCAGTAGTAAAACCCTGGTGAAAATTACTATCACAATGGTAAAAAGATGTCTGTCAGAAGGTGTGATGATTGGTGCAAGATACAAGGAATTAAAGTAGTAGTAAAACCCTGGTGAGTATTAGTATCACAGGTGTGTAAGGATGTCTGCAGAAGGTATGAAGATTAGTTCAACCAGGATGGTATTAAATACACAGCAACACAGTGGTAGGTATTAGCATCCAAAGGGGGGTAAAGGATCTTTATCAGAAGGTCTGCTCGACTAACATATTGGTATGTATTAGTATCAGAAGGTTTTTATGACATTTGTCAGAAGGTTTGAATATGAGTGCTACCAGAATTTTATTAAAGCACCAGTATCCCACTGCTAACTTCTAGAATTAGAATTGTGTAATTATGTTTATTAGATACTGTGAGGATACGCCCAGCCAAGATGGGGTAGCATCACTAGTTATGCACTGGTAACTGTTAAGACAGTAATGGTATGATTATTTCTTGGAGATGGTTTCAGAATTATTTGAACCAAGTTGGGATTAAATAGACAAAAATGCACTGTTAGGTGTTAATATCAGAAGGGACTAAAAATGTTTATCAGAGGGTGAGAGGATGAGTGCTAGCAGGGTAGGACTACAGCACCAGTTACGAACAGGTAAGTTTTAGTATCAGAAGGCTAGAAGGATGTTTATCTGAAGGTGGGAGTATGATTGCATCCAGAACTAGATTATAGCACAGTAATACACTGTAAGTATTAATACAAGAGTATAAGGACATTTAACAGGAAAGAATTAAAGACCCAGCAACTCAGTCTTAAGTATTACTATCAGAAGGCCATAGGGAAGTTTATTAGAGGGTGTGAGGATGAATGCAGCTAGGATGAGATTAAAGAACCAATAAAACAGTGTGAAGTACTGGTACCAGAAGGGTTCAAAATGGCTGGTAGAATGCATGAGGATGAGTGCAACAAGGACTGGATTGAAGCAGTAGTGAGAACACTGCTAAGTATTAGTATCAGGAAAGTATATGGATGTTTTCAGAAGCTCTGAGTAGCAGATCAACAAGGATATGATTAAAGCATCATTAACCCTCTAGCACTTACTAGAATTAGAAACATGTAAGGATGTTTATTAAAGTTGTAAGGTGAGTACAACCAGGAATAGAATATACCACCAGTGCTGCAGTGTTAAGTGTTAGTGTCAGAACTGTACAAGGATGATTATCAAAAGGTGTGAGGATGAGTGCATCCAGGATAGGATTAATGTCCTTGTAACACATTAGCAAGTATTTTTGTCAGAAGAGAATAAAGGATGTTTATCAGAGGGTGTGAAGATGAGTGCAATATGGTAAAAAAGCATCAGTAGCTCACTGGCATGGACAAGAGTCAGAAGGGTATACGGATGTTCATCTGAAGGTATTAAAGTGAGTGTAAAAAAGATGGGATAAAAGTACTAGTTACAACTGTTGATTATTAGTATAAGAAGAGTTTAAAGATGATTATTAGATGGTGTGAGAATGAGTGTAAGAAGGATAGTATTAAATCACTACTAACAAACTGGTAAGGATTATTACTAAAGGGTATAAGGATGTTTACTAGGAGGTCTGCTGATAAGTTCAACCAGGATAGGATTAAAAAAACACAACCAAACTGGCAGAAAGAACTGGAAATGATGCTTTAGCGTATAAAATATTTAATATCCGCTTTCGTTAAAACCAACTTCATCAGAAATACAGAAAATGAACCCATCATGCATATAAATACCATCATCAATTATAAAAATAATTAACAACTTAAACAAATGATTAATTAATTCACATAAAACAGGAAATGACCAAATATGGAAAAACTACTGAAAGGAAAAAAGTTTTTTAAAAACACATTAGTATAAAAAACACTATTATAATAATAATTCCAATAAACTATTCCTATTTATAGTTTTAGACAGATTCAAACTCCGGTATTTAAGAAAACATTTCAAATTTACAGATTCATTCAACCCTGGAAAATGGTCTGAATGTAATTTAATCTGCCATAAACATTCACGTTGTTCCACAAAATTCCTAAAATCCCCAGCTCTTCCATCATAATTACATTTTTCCAAAACAGTAAAACAACATTTTTTGAATGAAGTACAGGAAATAGAATGTTTGTACAGGGCGTTATTAAGGTTTTTCGTCTTAATGGCATAAAGATGCTCCTTAATACGTTTGCCCAAGCTCCTAGTGGTCATGCCAACATAGAAAGCTGGGCAAACAGAACATAACGCAATATAAACTAGTCCACTACTAGAACAATTTAAATAACTGGGCACTTCTAAAATTCTATCAGACGTAGTAATGCTAATGTAAGGACCTTCTGAAATAAAACGACAAACAGAACAATTATTACATTTAAACATACCCTTTTTCTTACAACTAGAAAAATTACTAGAAGCGGTGTGTTGAAAGTTTGTTTTCTCCAAAATCATTTTAAGTGTGTTACTTTTACGAAATACAAAATTCGGTTTTGTGCCGACAGCTTTACTGATATCTTGGTTACCTTGTAGAACTTTCCAGTTTTCTTCTAAAATTTTTCTGATTTTAAAACAATCAGAACTCATTTCAAAAGAACAATAATGTCTACCGCTGACTGAGTGGCTGGACTGAAAATCACCCAAGAAATTTTTCTTCATATCCCCTGTGGGTAAAAAGATGAACTATGTTGTGGAACACTGACACTGTTAACAACATGATTTGTGAAATCAATTTGTTGTCTTGTTTTCTTAAGTTTACATTGGGAGATGTGGGCTTAGCTGTTAATTTTTTAGATGTACATCTGTGGTGGGATCTTGTAGATGATTGTTTTCATAGCAAAATACATAGAAAAAGAACTTTTACAAATGGTTACCTTCATTTCTCTAGTGGTCATCCAAAGTATATTACTAAAAATATCCCCAGGGGACAATTTATAAGAGCAAGTCGTATGACCACTAGAGATATAGACATCATACATGAATTCCACAACATAGTTCATCTTTTTACCCACAGGGGATATGAAGAAAAATTTCTTTTTGACACAGGGACAGAGATTTTTAATAAACGGTTAGATTTTTTTCCACCAATTTTGGTAAAAGGTTTCAATGTAAGCCAAAATAATACAAATGAGGGTGATTTTCAGTCCAGCCACTCAGTCAGCGGTAGACATTATTGTTCTTTTGAAATGAGTTCTGATTGTTTTAAAATCAGAAAAATTTTAGAAGAAAACTGGAAAGTTCTACAAGGTAACCAAGATATCAGTAAAGCTGTCGGCACAAAACCGAATTTTGTATTTCGTAAAAGTAACACACTTAAAATGATTTTGGAGAAAACAAACTTTCAACACACCGCTTCTAGTAATTTTTCTAGTTGTAAGAAAAAGGGTATGTTTAAATGTAATAATTGTTCTGTTTGTCGTTTTATTTCAGAAGGTCCTTACATTAGCATTACTACGTCTGATAGAATTTTAGAAGTGCCCAGTTATTTAAATTGTTCTAGTAGTGGACTAGTTTATATTGCGTTATGTTCTGTTTGCCCAGCTTTCTATGTTGGCATGACCACTAGGAGCTTGGGCAAACGTATTAAGGAGCATCTTTATGCCATTAAGACGAAAAACCTTAATAACGCCCTGTACAAACATTCTATTTCCTGTACTTCATTCAAAAAATTTTGTTTTACTGTTTTGGAAAAATGTAATTATGATGGAAGAGCTGGGGATTTTAGGAATTTTGTGGAACAACGTGAATGTTTATGGCAGATTAAATTACATTCAGACCATTTTCCAGGGTTGAATGAATCTGTAAATTTGAAATGTTTTCTTAAATACCGGAGTTTGAATCTGTCTAAAACTATAGATAGGAATAGTTTATTGGAATTATTATTATAATAGTGTTTTTTATACTAATGTGTTTTTAAAAAACTTTTTTCCTTTCAGTAGTTTTTCCATATTTGGTCATTTCCTGTTTTATGTGAATTAATTAATCATTTGTTTAAGTTGTTAATTATTTTTATAATTGATGATGGTATTTATATGCATGATGGGTTCATTTTCTGTATTTCTGATGAAGTTGGTTTTAACGAAAGCGGATATTAAATATTTTATACGCTAAAGCATCATTTCCAGTTCTTTCTGCCAGTTTGGTTGTGTTTTTTTGGTTTCTACTTGGCGATTCTGTTTTCAGGATAGGATTAACACACTCATGACATGCTGGTAAGGATTTTTATTAGAAGAGTTTGAGGATGCTTGTCAAAATGTATGAGGATGAGTGCAGCCAGGATAGGATTAAAGCACAAGTAACACATTGGTAAGTATTTGTATCAGAAGCGTTTTAGGATGTTTATCAAAAAGTATCAGGGTGAGATCACCCAGGATGGGATTAAAGGACATACACTGCAGTGGTAAGTATTAGTGTCAGTATTGTACTGGAATACTTATCAGAAGGTGTGAGGATTAATACAACCAGAATGTGATTAAGTCATAGGTAACACAATAGAAAGTATTAGGGCCTGAAGAATATAAGGCTGTTTATCGAAAAAAAGAGGATGAGTGAAACCAGAATGGAATTAAAACACTAGTAACACTTTTGAAAGCACTACCATCACAATTTTACAGGGACATTTTGCAGAAAGTGTGTTGATGAGTGCAATTGGTATGGGATTAACATACCACTAACATGCTGGTAAGTATTTGCATAAAAAGGGTATAGGAATGTTTATCAGAAGGTGCATGGTGAGGGCAATGATGATAGGATTAAAGCATCAGTACCTCAATTGTATTAGTATCAGAAAGGTGCAAGGATATTTGTCAGAATGATGTTTGTAACTGTGGTTAGTATTAATGTCACAACTGTGCAAGGATTTTTATTAGAAGGTGTGAAGATGAGTGCATCCAAGTATTTTTGTCAGAAGAGTATAAGGATGTTTGTCAGGGAGTTTGAGGATGAGTGCAGCTGGGATGGGACAAAAGGATCCATAACTCACTGGCATTTACTGATATCAGAAGGGGATACAGATGTTTATCAGAGGGTGTGGGTATGAGTGCACACAAGATAGGATAAAAGTATGAGTAACATACTAATAAGTATTTGTATATGAAGGGTTTAAAGATGATTATCAGAAGGTGTGTGAATGAGTACAGCAGGGGTGGAATTAAAATACTAGTAACACACTGGTTAGTATTAATATATGAAGGGTACAAGGATGCTTGGCAGATAGTGTGAGCATGAGTGCAAGTGGCATGGAATAAAACACTAGTAACACACTGGTTACTATTAATATAAGAAGGGTATAAGGATGCTTGGCAGATAGTGTGAAGATGAGTGCAAGTGGGATGGAATTAAAACACTAGTAACACACTGGTTAGTATTAATATAAGAAGGTATAAGGATGCTTGGCAGCTAGTGTGAGGATGAGTGCATGCAGAACTGAATTAAAACACTTGTAACACACTGGTTAGTATTAATATACGAAGGGAATAAGAATGCTTGACAGATAGTGTGAGGATGAGTGCAGCAGTAATGGAATTAAAACACTAGTAACACACTGGTTAGTATTAATATATGAAGGGAATAAGAATGCTTTGCAGATAGTGTGAGGATGAGTGCAGCAGTAATGGAATTAAAACACTAGTAACACACTGGTTAGTATTAATATATGAAGGGAATAAGAATGCTTTGCAGATAGTTTGAGGATGAGTGCAGCAGTGATGGAATTAAAACACTAGTAACACACTGGTTAGTATTAATATACGAAGGGAATAAGAATGCTTGACAGATAGTGTGAGGATGAGTGCAGCAGTAATGGAATTAAAACACTAGTAACACACTGGTTAGTATTAATATATGAAGGGAATAAGAATGCTTTGAAGATAGTTTGAGGATGAGTGCAGCAGTAATGGAATTAAAACACTAGTAACACATTGGATAGTATTACTATATGAAAGGGTATAAGGATGCTTGGCAGACAGTGTGAGGATCAGTGCAATGAGGATGGGATTGAAGGACCTGGAACATAGTGCTTAATGTAAGTATTAGAAGGGTAAATGGATGTTTTCAGAAGGTGTAAACATCAGTGGAATTAATATGAGATTAATGCACCAGTAACACACTTGTACTTCTTAGATACAAAAGCATGTGTGATGCCACTGCACTTTCCCAGTAATCAAGGAGCCTCTATCCTCACCACTAACACCAGTGAGACTCATGCACATTGGGATGATGATAGATGCACACACACAGTAAAGTACAATTTCCCTTAAGAGCACACAGAGATCACAGTCAGTCTGCGGAAGGTTTCTTCCTCTCTCTCCAGATCCCCAATAAGACTCCTCACTGGCAAAGCTATAGGGTTAAGATCTCAGCCGAATGTTCAAGCCAAAACCTCCAGGATCCTCTCTGTCCAACCAGTGCTTTGTGTCCCTGCTCAAGTATCTCACACACACACACACACACACACACACACACACACACACACACACACACACACACACACACACACACACACACACACACAAACACACACACACACACACACACACACACACACACACACATTTTGAGATTTGATATATATACAAACACACAGACACTCCTGGGGAAGGCTGGCACAGGTTCTCCATCTATGCCTCCTGCTGCCCAGACTATACAATAGTACCACCTGCTACCAACTACCCTTATTAGCTACTATAAAGGTTTTATCAAAGGGTGCCTAGTCTTACTGTGTAATGGTGTAATATTACTATTATCCAAATGGTCAGTATGACTGAGACTTGAAGGTTATATCTCTACACAAAACCAGCCACAATTAAAAGGGTTAATTATATTTAATAATAAATAATAAAAGCACACGACAATACTCATTAACTCAATACTGTGACAATAGAGAGTTCACAATCACAGGGAATACTTTAAAATAACATAGCCAGACAGTCTCACATAAAAACAGAAAACATCTAACTAATCTTGCTATATTCCTATCTATCTCTAAGAGAAACTATGTTCTAAATAACTTACTTACAGAGCAAGGCAAAATGCTGGTGATGTTGTCAGATCCAGAATAAAATGCAAAAGGTGCTCTCTTTCTCTCTGAGATAGCTCTTAAATTGATAATACACATTACTGCTGAATCATCTCAGATTACATCATTTTTGTGACCTCTGAGTTTCCCAGGCTAGCAGGAACTTAAATTTTTATCATGTCTCTGTTAAAAATACTTATCTCTCAGAAGCTGACAGTTCTCTCATAGAATCTTGCTGAAACTGAAAGTCTTAAAACAATTACCTTGGAAACCTGTAATTACCTCTGCTTCCAGACAGTAGAAAGAAGCCCCTAGCCTAGACATCCTGTCTCGTAGCTGAGATAAGCAAATTTTATAACACATCATAAAACTCTTCACTTAACTTATTTTCATAGAGTTTTGCAAGTTAACTCTGCATATTCCAACTACTAATATGAAAACATACATTTGCATTGGCATATTGTTTATACACGTCTGCTCTTTTGCAGCAGGGTGCACTGTGGTTACATTCTTGAAGGTCAGTACAGAACATATTTTCTTACATTTTTAAGGCAAGCATCATATTACAATTCAGATATTATACACAATTATTTACAAAATTATATCTAGCTGAGTTGGCAGTGTCACATTTCTATATAAATCATATCAATATTATCAAGTGACATATAATTATTTACAAAATTCCAGCTAGCTGGGCTGGCAGCATTTTGGTTTATCACATTTCTCCCCCCAACAAGAACTCAAGCTAGTTTTTCAAATGTCTTTTGAGAAACATTGCTTTAGAGGGTTGAGCCTATCGGGGAATACCTTACCCCATTCCCTGTCTTGAGATTCCAGCTGCCTGCTGCACTATCCCATCATATGCCTGCAACCCTAATCTCCACCACAGTAATTTGGGATTTTCCTGGATAGCTCCCTGTAGCCATAGATCCCCTTCTGACTCTTCCTGCCTTCTACTGCATATACTTAGCACACGGTCCTCCCTATCATGGTAAGGTTTTATCATGTTAAGATGGTACAATTTTTGCCCCTGCCTCCTGCCTAGTAGTTCAACCATGTAGTTAACATCACTGACCTTCCTTACCACCTTGTAGAGTCCCTCCCAAGCTGCCTGCAGCTTATTGTGTCTGACAGGAATGAGAACCATTACCTGCTGCCCTACAGCATACTCTCTAGCTCGAGCATTCCTGTCATAGCAGACCTTTTTCTGCTGTTGGGCTTCTGACAGCTTCTCCTGGGCTAAGGCCATGAGTTCCCTGAGCCTTGTCCTGAGGTTTAGGACATATGCCACAACAGACTCCTTGTGGGATTCACACTCACCCTCCCACTCATATCAAATTAAATCTAGAGGCCCTCTCACCCTATGCACTTACAGCATCTAAAGTGTGAAAAATCTGTGGATTCCTGGGAAACCTTTCTGTAAGCAAACAACAGATGGCTCAAATATTTCTCCCACTCCCTCTTAAACTGGTCTGCAAATGCCCATAGCATGGACTTGAGTGTAGAGTTTAACTTCTCAACAGGACCATTAGTCTGAGGATGGTAAGGGGTGGTCTTTAGGTGCTTCACCCACCAGTACTTCCACAGAAAAGCCAGCAGGTCTGACATGTAATTCGCAACTCTGTCAGTCAGCATTTCTTTTGGGAAACCTACCCTGCTGAAAATCTCTAGCAAAGCATTTGTCACCTTTTCTGCCTCAATGGAGGACATAGCCACTGTCTCAGGGTATCTAGTAGCATAATCTACTACCACTAGGATATACATTTTCCCTGTGGAACTTGAGGTACTCAGAGTCCCCACAATATCCATAGCTACCCTCAGAAATGGCTCCTCAATCACAGGTAAAGGCATCAAAAGAGCTTTCACCTTGTTTCCTACCTTGCCTACCTTTTGGCACTGCGCACAGGTCCTGCAGTATCCTGTTATATCTCTGGAAATACCAGGCCAACAGAAGTTCTGCATAATATGTCCCTTTGTGCACTTTATGCCCATATGACCTGGAAAGGGAATATTATGGGCTATGGCTAGAAGTGCCAGATGGTAAGTTCTAGGCACTACCAACTGCTGTATCTGCTCATCTTCTAGCCCTCCCTAGGGTCCACTATCTATACAGTGACTGTTTGTCCTAGTATACAGAATCCCCCTTCCCTTGAAAATCAGGTGCCTCACTAGCTGCCTCTCTCAGGCCTTATAATGTAGGGTCTGAGAGCTGAGCCTGTCCCAACTCTCTCTTTGTAACCCTTCCCAGCTTCTCTTCCACAGGAAGTCTGGCATGCTCTGGCAGTGGTGCCTCACTGTCAGCCTGGTACTACTACTCACTTCTGCCCTTGCAGTCACTTTGACCAAGGGACGATCAGTATCAGCTGTGGCTCACCTTCAGTCTCACTGCTACAGGGTAGGCCTGTCCCTATCATAACCACCTCACCAGTCCTGGCTGCAAGTATGCGGCCTGACAGGGTCACCCCAAGGCTACCAGACCTACATGCTTGTCTCCAAACCTGACTGCATGTAACTGCATTAACATACAGCACTGCATTATCAAAATCCTTCCCTATCAGGACATCTGCAGGATGGTAGTTTGGTACCCTTGTTGTCTCAAGACAATCTACTGTTGGCATTTTGTCATTCCCTCTTACTGGATCTCCCACCTTTTGTTCCCCACCTTGCCTTTGTAGACATCTATGTGCTACATGGCCCCACTGGTTGCATTTAAAACATTTAACCCTAGGTTGTGGACATGTACCTGGACTAGTGGCTTCCCCTGCTACTGTCAGATTCTGTTGAGGCAGTCTAGGCTGCCCACTATTAGAGGCCTTAGACCCATGAGCAGCACTGGATGTCCCTTTCCTGTGCAGGGATGCCGTGCTTGTGGGTTCCTATCACATAGTCAGGCTTGTACGAGTTCAAACCTTATATGGTCAAGACCATAAGTTCAAACTTGTACAAGTTCGGGTGTTTCAGTGGAAATCTCTGTAAGGGGAGGTTTCCATTCTGTTGCATGAGGTGCGATTTCGGAGTTGGTATATTTAAGTAGCTGGGATGACAGGGGGCACAGCCCCCTATGTGGGGGGTGCGGGGGGCTTGTCCCCCATGCTTACAACAGTTTATTTTGTTTTTCCTTCTTTTTTTTTTTTTTTATTCATAGTCAAAGTTTTGTAACTTCAAATGGAATGGTTTGTACATTTCGTTTTTGCAGTTATAAAACTTTGACTATGTGATATAGACCCCCTGCTTGCTAGGTATAGGTCTCCCTTCTTCCCCAACTCATCTACCGTAAGGCATTGTCTGTCAGCTAAAAATATTCTCATCTCCTCAGGCAAATTGCTAAGGGCTTGTTCCCTCAGCAAAAGGTCTGACAGCCCTTCAAAAGTGATGACTTGACATCCACTCACCCACCTATGAAAATAAGTGCTTAGTTCAGCAACATATTCACGCACACTTTCATCTGCCTTGTATCTATGCTCATGAAACTTTTTCCTATAAACTTCAGGTGTTAGCTTAAAACACTCTAGCAGACAATTCTTTACAACATTATGATTTAAAAAGCCATTATCAGACAGTTTAAATAGAACATTTACAGCTTTACCATAGAGCAAGGAGGTCAGGAACCATACCCAGAGCCCTTGGTCAACATTATACTGTTTATATACCCTCATAAACATATGAATGAAACTATAAAAATTATTGCGCCCCCCCCCCCTGTAAATTGTGGTCAAAATTTACTGACCTTTTTTGCTTCTGGGGTTTGGTTACTCCCTACCCCATTACCTCCATGACTCTGGCAAAGAGTCAGCATTTCCTTTTCATGTTGCCTCTTCCTCTCCTCAGCTTCTAGGTGTAACAGTTTCTTATTCTCCTCAGCCTGCAGACATCAGAGTTTCACATTTTCTTCAGTCTCTAGCCACCTCAGTCTCTCTACAGCTTCTATTTCCAAATGCTTGGCCTTCAACTCAAGTCTCTTTAGCTCCAGATGGATTTTTAAGTCCTCTGTAGAAAGGTTAAGGTGTCCATTCTCCGAGTTTTGTACATCTCCGTGGTCAGTCTGATCATCCTCTTGGTTGATATTCTTGGATGCAGCTGTGAGTAATGTTGCAATCATCTCTGCTTTATTCAGGTTTCCATGCACCAGTCCTTTAGCCTGGCACATCTCAGCCAACAGGCTCCTTGTCAGCTTGCCATACTCCTCTGCTGACATGCTTACCTGCTCTCCCTGACTAATTATAAAACAGTTGTGATCTGAACTCTGAATATTCACTGTGTGGCTGATTTAGGATAAAAAAAAACACCTTCAGTGATCACTGTACACAAGCTACAGAAATTCATTGTCTACAACACTACAAGCCAATTAATATGCGATGTGGCTATCTCACCACTATTAACCGATTAATATTTGATGTGGATATCCCATCACTGCCAAACAAGTCATATGTGATGCTCCTGCACTGGTCCAGTCATCAAGGAACCTCAGTTCTAACTACTAACACCAGTAAGGAATGTGCACATTGGGAGGATGATAGGTACATACACAGTAAAGTACAATTTTCATTAATAGCAGCACACAGAGATCACAGTCAGTCTGGGGCTGGTTTCTCCCTTTCTCTGCAAATCTCCAGTAAGACTCTCCACTGGCACAGCTATAGGGTTAAGTTTCAGCTGAATGGTCAAGCCAAAACCTCCAGGACCCTCTCTGTCCAACCAGTGCTTCATGTCCCTGCCCAAGTATCTGGCACACACACACACACTTTGAGATTTTATTTATATACAAACACACAGACACTCCTGGGGAAGGCTGACACAGGTTCTCCAGCTGTGCACCCTTCTGCCCACACTATACAGTAGTGCCACTTGCCATCAATCACCCTTATCAGCTACTATAAAGGCCCTTACCAAAAGGTGCCCAGTCTTACTGTGTAATGTTACTATTATCCATGTGGTAAGTGTGACTGAGACTTGAAGGCTATTGGAGTGGCTTGTACAGTATCACCAAATACATATGCAAGTACGCTAAGAGCTTAAATATCTCTACACAAAACCATCCACAATTAAAAGGTTTAAATATATTTAATAATAAATAATAAAAGCACAAGGCAATACTCATGAACTCAACACAGTGATAATAGAGAGTTCACAATCGGACAGTTTCACATAAAAGCAGAAAACATCTAACTAATCTTGCTATATTCCTCTCTATCTCTAAGAAAAACTATGTTTAAAATAACTTACTTACAGAGCAAGGCAAAGTGTTGGTGATGTTGTCAGATCCAGAATAAAATAAAGAATGCACTCTCTCTGGGATAGTTTTAAATTGATAATACACATTACTGCTGAATCATCTCAGATTACATCATTCTTGACACCTCTGCATACGTTTCCTAGGCTAGCAGGAACTTAAATTTTTAACATGTCTCTGTTAAAAGTACTTATCTCTCAGAAGCTGTCAATTCTCTGTTAGAAGCTTGCCTGAAACTGAAAGTCGTAAAACAATTACCTTGGAAACCTGTAATTACTTCTGTTTCCAGACAATAGAAAGAAGCCCCTAGCCTAGACATCCTGTCTCTTAGCTGAGATAAACTAACTTTATAACACATTGTAAAACTCATTACTTATCAACTTATTTTCTTAGAGTTTTGCAAGTTAACTCTGTATACTCCAAACTACTACTATGAAAACATACATTTGCATTGGCATATTGTTTATACACGTCTGCTCTTTTCAAGTAGGGTGCACTGTGGTTACAATCTTGAAGCACGGTGCAGAACATACATTTTTAAGGCAAGCATATAAATCATATTACTATTCAGAAATGACATATAATTATTTACAAAATTCTGTCTAACTGGGCTGGCAGTGTCACATTTCTATATAAATCATATTAATATAATCAAGTGACATATAATTATTTACAAAGTTCCAGGTAGCTGGGCTGGGGGCATCTCAGTTTATTACAGCATGTACCAACAATTATAAGTAGGTGTGATGAAGAGTGCATCAAGGATAGCATTAAATCACTAGTAAATCTGTTAAGGATTATTACTGGAAGGGTATAAAGAATTTTAGCTGAAGGTCTGATGATGAGTACATCCAGGATGCAATTAAAGCACCAGTGCTACAGTGGTAAGTTTTAGTGCTAGAATTGTACTGGGATGTTTATCAGAAGGTAAGAGGATTAGTGTGACCATAATGTAAGTAAAGCACTGGTAACGCAACAGAAAGTATTAAAAGCAGATGGATATAAGTATTTTTAAATGAAGGAGAAAGATTGAGTGAAACCAGAATATGATTAAAGCACTAGTAACACTCCTAAAAGTATAACCATCAGAAGGCTATGAGGATGTTATGCGGTAGGTATGATGATGAATGCGAAAAGGATGGAATTAGCACATCACTAGCATGCTGCTATTTATTTGTATCAGAAATTAGTGCTTTTGGGGCATTGGTGGCTAATGCTCTTGTTCAAAGATTATTGAGTGGCAAAGTCATGGGTTCAAAGCCAGTCTGGTGTATTTCTCTTTCATGGGGTGGGAGTGGCATAATTGCTGAGGTCATAGACACAAAGTACAATGTTTATGTCTGACCCGGGAATATTGGCTAGGCTTAAAATGGCCCTTGAGGGCAGATAGCTTAATATTCACCTATGAACCCAGAAACCTATAAACAGAAGATCAGCAGTCAAGTCCATACTAGCCATTAGCATTGTGTACCCAAGTAAAAGGTGAGAAATGGAACAAGGACTGTGTGAAAACAGTGTAAAAATGTAGATAGTACATAGAAGGGTAAGTAACATCTTTTAGTAACCTAACACATGCATTCACAAACTTTGCAGTGGATCAGTATGGTTGTCTTCTACCATCAACAACAACGCCCCTTTTCGACATTGAGTCAGGATGTGGAGTCAGCTGTCACTATCTCTCATAATTTAATGCCCTTTACTTTTACCTTCTTCAATTGTTGCAGGTCTTCTAGAATTTGTTTTTTTGCAGGGCTAAGGACCAGTCATTATAGATACAATGAATGCAACAGTTAACCTGTAACTTCTGTGTGATTTATTGAAGTCTGTCTGGAAGGTTGTCTTTTTTTTTTTTAGTTGGTAATTGGTGGGTTGGAGAGTTAATGTAACCACTATGGATTACATAGGAGCTTGAGCCTGCATCTAAAGGGTTTTCATTTCATTTTCAGATGGCTAAATTTGTACTCCTTCAAAATGTGAGAATAAAAGTTCAAATGCAGGGAATGTATACTTCGTCCAAGGTTGTAATACGTCAGCATATTCCCCTTCTATATGTAATGTAGCATACATATAAGTAGCAGGCGATGTGGATTGGCATACAAAATGGTGCAATGATTCAAGATATGCTGTAAGCTTTAAGAAATTAAACTTAACTTTTTATATAGCTGAAAGTCTTATAATTTTGAGTATTCTACCCACCCTTACTTTTTAAAATTTTAAACAGTTCTTTGTGTCTAAACCTAAGAAGTAAACACTAAATAAAATCCTCCCCATACTCTCTTAGAAGCCAGAACAACATTGCAGTAATTCTAATCCATTTACTTTCTGGCCTTGGTGGAAAGTCCTTCCGTAAAATTGTTCCTGCTAATTGGAATAATGTCAAGCACAAGTCCATCAACTTGCCAAGTGCTCACAGATAAGGAAAGAACTAATAGCTTACCTAAAAGACACATGCAAGTGTATCTGTTTTGTAGACAAAGGATAATCTCAACCTTCCAACCATACTCCTCCATTTTGTTTGTTACAAATGCACATAAGTCGTAACACATAAAGATTCTTATTACATAACAAAGGTGCATTCCTCTTTTGCAAATATGTAAATTTAACTTACAATTTATTTTTTGTAGTAATACTAGTAGTACACTAACACCTTCTGCTCCACCTAAAGACTATACCCACTCCAATGGGGACTAACTCTTTCACTGCTTTCCCTGCTTCTTTCAGACCATTAATGCTTTCTTCATTTGTCAGGCAATACTTATCTTTCATCTACAAACTCCAGTTATAGGAACTTCTTTATATATGTATTACTGAATTTACATGAATCCTGTTTAAGTGGTGTTAGACTGTTGGACAACAGAAGGTGTTAGCCTATGAAAAAGATATATAACCATATTTTGTGTACTTGTATTATTTTTTGATGTATGGTATTTGATTCTTCTGCTTATACAGCTGTGCCTTCTATGCCGGGGTTGTGGCTAAAAAGGGTTCAAAGATCACCCCACTCACCCAGTCATCAGAGAATGAATGAATGAATTAATACATTAATGAATAAATAAATAAATAAATATTATACATATAACTGGGATCCATCTAAAGGCTGTATTATTAATTACACTCTATGATCATTCTTATGAAGTAGACAATTTGTGGAATGCATAATGTCAGATCCACTCCTCATGTACTTATTTGTTAACTGGTGTAGACCACTGATTCTCACAGATCATTTTCAAATGTAGCCCGGTAGTACTGTCTGGCTAAGTTATTTATTCTGTCACAGAAGTAAATGGAAACATAGGAAATTAAACCATGAAATACTAATCATCTGCAGTAGCTGCCATTCTGCTTTATCTAAGAATCAGAAATTGTGATATATACTCAATATTTCTTCTTATAACAATAGTCTACCTCTCTAGGCATAAGTCAAGAAAGGTCAGAGCTTCTAAACTGATTTACTTAAGACATCTTCCATGGTGCAGAGACACTGTAAGGGACATAAAGAAGAAATATACAGCTGTTAAACTTTTCAGTGGCATGCCAAAAAACAACAGCTTCTTGTATTTTTTTAAAAACATGCCCCGGGATTCATGAACCTTGCGCCAGGTGCACGCATAGCGTAGGCGTTACAATGCCAAATATGGCCGCCGAGTGATTCAGGTACGATCCAATCCCACGTGCACTACCGGCGTGCGCCGGATCTGCCCAGCCCCTGGCGTAGGTATGCTAAACACCCCATGTGCGGTGTTGCACCATGCAAATGAAGGCATATAGCGATTCACGAAGTGGCGCAGGCGTAGCATAAGCCCACGACAATGTAAACCAAAACAAAACGGTTTACATTTTCCCAAACAGAACATAGGAGTAACGGAAGAGTGTCAGACCCAGGTGTCACACTGTTACCATATGCCAATGGCGAAATACACAGAGAATGTCAAAAGAAAACATGCACAACATGTAAATAACAACTTAAATGGCATGTCCACAGCAACTCACATCAGAACCCTAGGACATGTTTGCGGAAGGTGCAATACAATGAAATAATATAACAAGGTTATAAAACAGCCGCGTAATACACAGCAGGGTCACAGCATAATACACCATGGTATGCATGGAACGCCACAACCACGGTGCAAGGGTTGCCAAGGACTCGCGGCAGTGTTCGGCGTGGTAACTATGAATTAGTAGTCAATGCCATGCAAATGAGGCAGATAATACTGAATCGCAAATCCCCCGCCGGCGCAAGGCTGTACCAAAGGGCGCAGCAGTAATACACCGAGGAGTGGCTTAGAGGGAATACATGTCATCTGCAGAGGGGTGTGCCACCGTAGCAGGAAGCACATTGGAGCACAGCAAACCTGGGCTGTACATTGCAAATCACAGCTGCAGGACCGGGGTGTGGGGTAATAGTTCAGCTGAGAGCACACAATGCACGCAGAAGTGCATGTGCACGAGGATGACTACGTTCCCTTAACCCAGTCATGTGACGCTCGCTCCGCAAACAACATCGGAAACAGGAAGGTGATGTTAAGAATATGAGGAAATGCGGAAGAAGTGTAATTGGAGTACTAATGAGCAATCAACACTAATCAACCCACGAAGGCCAATCGGCGGCAGCTGACAACTCTGCATGCAGAAACCTGCAAAATGGGATAGGGGAGGCATATGAATGCAAAGAAAGTAGGGGAGGTAGCAGATTGCAAAGATAGAAGACCTGACACAGCAGAGCAAAGCAGACAGGCAGCACAACGGCAGCAGCACACAATACGCATGATATGCCATGTCCCAGAAAGTACACATGACAGTGCTCTGCAGGATGCATGCCAGAAAATAGTAGGTGCAACGTGCAGAAATAGTAAGGGAAGGTCGAAAGGTAATCCATGGCAGGCAAGAGTAATGCAACACCAAAGGCAACAGTGTTGTAGTTCCATCGGTAAAACACGGAAGATAACCCCCAGATACGGCCGTACAAACACACCCTATGACATCATCAGTGTGCACAGCACAATAGTATAAAGTGTGAATGCACACAACACACAGCCATGTATTCCCAAATGCCGCACCATAGGTGTAAACACACGGGGAACTTTTAAAATGGACATGTTGGGTGCTGCCGTGGCTGTGATCCATCAGCATGTGTTAGAGACAGACGGTGTTGTGGAGGAGGGTGCCGACAACCACCGTAGGCCTCGGAGGAGAAGGAGAGTGTTCAGACTAAGGGTAACCTACCAGGGGCTACAAGACCTGGAGATAGTAGAGCATAACAGGGTGGACAGGGACACGTTACAGCAAATAGTGGAGCTGTGCCGGCCACGCCTGAGAACAAGAAACAACAGAGGGGAACCCATCCCAGTGGACACAAAGGTATGTGTAAGCTTGCGAATACTGGCCACAGGTACCTTTCAAAGGCCAACTGGAGATATAATGGGCATCTCACAGGCATCAGCATCCAGGGTACTACACCAGTTCCTGGATGCCATGTTACCACATGCCAATGAGCATATATACTTCCCCAGATCTCAGGAGGATTTGGCTAGCAATATGCGCCACTTCCACCGTGTGGCACAATACCCGGAGGTACTGGGTGCGATAGACTGTACGCACATACAAATCAAGTCACCACCTGGCGAGCAGGGTAGACGCTACATAAACCGCAAGGGAATCCCCTCCATCAATTGCCAGGTTGTGTGCAATGCTCAGGGCATTATCATGGATGTGTGTGCTGGCAGCCCTGGAAGAAACCACGACTCCCATATCTGGCATGCCTCACAGCTGTACCAGGTATTTGCCAGGGGGGACATCCCATAAGGCCATCTCGTGAGGGATGCTGGCTATGCACTGGAGCCGTGGATGATGACTCCCATCAGAAATGCACGCACACACATGCAAGAACGCCATAATAAGGCACACGCACAAACCAGAATAATCATAGAGTGTGTGTTTGGGATGCTGAAATCACGGTTCCAGTGCTTGAATACATCTGGTGGAGCCTTGCATTACTCTCCAGGCACATGTGCCCACATAGTCATAGTATGTGCCATGCTACATAATATGATCCTGCGGAAGCAGCTGCTGCAGAGACATAATGGTGAAGGGCCACAAAGCCCACCACAACTGCCAAGGCCAGTCCAGGCACAGAGGGTTCCAGACCAGGAACACACTGTGCCAGCCCCAGTAGGCAGACGGAGGCATACCCAATATGCCTACGCCTTGGCAAAGAGGGAAAGTATAGCACATACTCTGACAGCGTCGGCCCCATGGACTGACACCTCCCTACCAGCACACACAGTGAAATGGACGGCACACAAACATGACCACCTGTAAAGTGTACTGTATGGGTGGCCTCATGTGTGACTCCAACATAGACAGCCCCCAAACACTGTACACCCAACAGCCAGTGGAGCATGTAATGCCAACACCTGAACAGTACGTGGGTCCTACAGCATATGGCATTGCTGTATGCCTGCCACGTTCGCCGCTAGATGTATACATATATATATATATATATATATATATATATATATATATATGTGTGTGTATATATATATATATATATATATATATATATATATATATATGTAGATAGATATAATTATATATATATATAAATATATGTACACATATACATATATATACTACAGTTAAGACAGGGAATTAGAGGGATATAAGGTGACTGAGATGTAACCCGCGATATCTGTACATAGTATACATAGTGAAACGACAACCTGAAAATCCGGGAGGTTCAACATAAGAGGATACTGCCAACCATGGAACGGGTAACATACCGATGTGCATAACCGCGAGGCAGAAAGATCGCCAGACCACAGTACCGTAACAGTTCATGCGCGTGTAATAGTATGATGATATGAAGGGAGAGGTAGACACCGCTGCCGGTGTTGTGGTCCATGTAGGTACTGTGTGCAACCGTCCCCGTGAGTGCCGTAGTATGTGTACGTGTGCGGTGAGGGTGCCGTGTGCGTCGCTGTGTGAGTGTAATGTGTGTGTGTCTGCAACATGTGTATGTTGGTGCCACGTTAGAGGCAGAGTGGAATATTAGGTGTAGGCATACGGTAAACTAGCCTCAGGCATATGTACACTACTAGTCCCAAAGTAGCAGTGACAGCCCCACCCTGGCTAGGTGTGTCGCGACATAGAACGATACAAAGTGAAAATGTCCCAGATGGTAGCACAGGAATATACCCCATATGAAATGGAAAGGACGTATGTAATAGTCATGCCTGTATGTACGACACCGATATGCTAATTGCAATAAGATACGTCAGCAAAGTCACACGGCAATAGGTATGTACCGCGGAAATACATATGTGCTACCCCAGTACTGACCGTGGCCACGTGTCGGCCCGTAAACACCGCTGTGTGTTCTACAAGTGTCAAACAATCAATCCCCATCTGAATATGTGGCAACCACTGGCAAACAGGCTATCCCAACAACAGGACCACAATGACTGCAAATATCTGGGACAGAATGACAAGGGATAGTTGTCACGCATTACACAACCGCTGATATACCACAGATGTTACGGAGGTATACATGCATCAAGCTCACCCGCAGGCGATACCGACACCACATGACAACAGAACAACCAACAATCCCATAACAAAAGACAATTAACTGCCAACTCTCCAAGTAGGGACGGAGCACACAGACAACTATACTGGTTATGTAGAGATGCAAGGCCCACAAACCATATCCGTGACGTACAACCACCGACATCCCCCACTGTACATAATAAAGGAATGCAAACCGTAACAGCAGCACAAACATACAGTCGGTCAATGACATCTGCATAACCACAACATATCGCATGGGGGACACAATTAAAGGCGGCTGCATAATTGCATGCATTGTAGAAATGCAATCAATAGTCATGTTTAGTTATGAATGCAATACTCCGTTATTATACGTCAGCAGGACAGGTACACCCACTTGTTGAAACAAATACTACACCTGTCACACACAATCCATGGGTGACATGAATGCAGACCATACTTGTTCCCATGCATAGCAGATGCAGTCACACATAACATAAGACAATACAGACCATCCCCACGAAAGTAGGGTGAATATCCAATGCCCAGGCGGAGAACCCAATTATACCCCAGTATCGACGCGTAATTACAGAATGGAGTAGATGCACAGGTGATATGCACGTAATTACGCACGTACACATAGCCGCTGATATACCACAGAAGTTACGGGGGTATACATGCAGCAAGGCCACCTGCAGATGATATTGGAACCAATCAACAACAGCCCAAGCTACACTCCCATAACAAAAGACTATTAACTGTTAACTCTCCAGGTAGGGATGGAGCACACAGACAACTATACTGTGTATGTAGAGATGCAAGGCCCACAACCCGTATCCGTCACGTACAACCACCGATATCCCCCACCATAGATATTAAAGGAATACAAACCGTAATAGCAGCACAAACATACAGTCAGTCAATGACATCTGCATAACCACAACATCTCGCGTGGGAGACACAATTAAAGGCGGATGCATACTTGCATGCATCGTATAAAGGAATACAACAGCCATGTTACAGTTTTGAATGCAATACTCCATTATCATTCGTCGTCAGGACAGGGACACCCACATGTCGAACCAAATACTACACCCTACACACACAAACCACGGGTAACATTACTTCGAAATATACCTGTCGCCATGCATAGCGGTTGCAGTTACACATAACATAACACAATACAGACCATCTCCACGAAGGTAGGGCAAATAGCCAACGCCCAGGTGAGGAATCCAATAATACCCCAAGTATCGACGTGTAATTTGCAAATGGAGTAGATGCACAGGTGATATGCACGTAATTACTCACTGAGGAACAGCAATTGGTGGGATGAATTCACATGTTGCAGGTATCGACGGATATAAGGATGACTCACAGGATATTCAAACCGTATGCTCATACCGAACCAGCAGTGTACAACCGAAAGCGAAAGAAAACGGAAAATCGATACATGGAACGAAACACGGAACGAAACACCGACAAGGTATGTAGAACACATGATATGTACAGTTGTGTAACGCATGATGTGTATGACGAAGCTGTACTGTATGTGAATGGTGGTTGTAATTAATTACACTTGTCCGTAATGCAGAAAGTGGTGAAAGGAAGTTATGTAGTGATACCCTGCCGAGCATACCAATGCTTGTGGACACCATGTGTACAGCAGTGGGACATCATGTACACAGTGAAGACACCACAAGGGCTGCCACAGGGGGGCATTAGAGAGAACAATGCCATACCACACACCGTTGCTGGCAGTGGATGTCCAACAAGGAAGTGCCATAGCAGGGGATAGGACATGTATGCATACTGTCATAGCACGCATGTGTATGGGCATATACCGTTGATGTCATACGTAAGGTGCGGCCGACGTGCAAGTATGCCCTGCATTAGGGGATACTATGTGAAATATGTGTAATGTAAATCTGTCTAGGTAGATATGACAGATATCATACACAGTATCACAGGCATATCATGCATAACACAGGTATCGCCTATTGGTATGTACAATAACAGGATACATATGGCCTGTAGGTATGGGACAGAGTAGTAGCATGATAGCTAGCCGAACTGGAAGGGACACCAAGTAACCATGCCCAAAGGACCTGTAGCAGCTGCACAGGTGCACAGTGGGCAACAATGCAGTCTGGCAAGTCCATGTGTAAACACATGTGCAGTGTACACAGTAGTGTCACCTCCCCATGGTAGTGTCCTGTGAACAGCAGAGGTGGGTGTCAACTGCATGTCTACACAGTACCGCTGCTGCGGTGGTACCAGGACTACGTGTCATTCAAACAGCAAGGGAGGTATCACATGAAGAGTGCTACTGTGTGTCCCTGTGGGATGTGCACAGGACCTATGTTCCACAGCATGGTGTGTATTGTGTTTGTGGAAGTAACACAGAAGCCCAGCCCATGCAGTGTGGTGTGTGTGCACATATCCAGGAGCAGTCCGTTCACACTGCCCACCACAGATGTCATGTATGAGGTGTATATGCATCAGTAATGTGGAGGACATGGGCCGTGTCAGAGTAGAAGACACCCCTGAGTATGTGGTATGCAGATGTGTACAGATGTGTTGTCTGTATGTCAGCCACATATGTAAACCGTCTGAGCCTGGTAAACATCGTGGCATGACAATGTTGTGCCATGTAAAGCTGTAGCTGTTGTTGAAGGTACACCATAAATGTGTTATTGTACCCTTGACTGTGTGTAGATGTGTGTATTTCACAGGTACAATGGCTACCTATGTACCAGCATCACACACAGAATGGATAGGTGTGGCCTTGCAGAAGGGTATCCATGCCACAGTGGAATACAGTAACCACAGGACTGTGTGTGGCATATGTATGTACAGCAACCATGTACAATGTGATATGTATGTACGGGACCAGTATCCATGTGATAGTCAGTGGGTGAATGTTGTTATGCAAAGGTGATGTGCATGCACCATGTGTCATGCATCCCGATGCCATGATACTCATATGATGTATCCGCCACACTGACACCTGTATGGTTGGTATCGGTATGAGCTGGTGGAGCAATTATGGCGCTTGGTATGTAGGCGTGGGATATCTAGGCATGGACAGTACTCTGTGACAGCATGTTCTGTATGTAAGCATATAGTGAACATGAGGGGCCCCATGACTGAGTACTGTGTAATGCCATATGTACCTGACATGTAGTAGGTACTATGGTATGCTCGCACCACTGTGTGACCTGTCCATGAGCCACATAGCATAACATCCTGAGACACAGGGTATGATGTGCAGGTGGATGTGTAAGTTGCCAATACCAGACCGTGGAATGGTGCTGAAGGGCAATGTGAGGACAATGTCTGATGTGTCGGCCTCCGTACCACCACAACCGCCCATGCAACAGTATGACAGGTGGCCAGCATGTGTATGTGCCGTGCTGTGGCATACACAAGCCCAACATGGGTGCTAGGAAAGGCCTGGAGGCCATCAATGTGTGTGGGAATCACGTTCGTGATGATGTGCCCCATTGCCATTCAGAATGGTCCAGTCATGGGTGTATGACTACAGTCCCACACGTGCAATGCAGTGCCACCCGTGGGTAGTGCGAGAAATGCCGCTGTGTGGCGGTCAGGGTACACAATGTCCGACAACAGGCTAGCAGTGAACATAGTAGCCTGGTGCGGAGACATATACCAAACAGGTTGGTGGGACATTACAGCCAGGGACATCGGAAGGTGACATCGGGCCAGTGTCCCAGGACATATCGTGTGCATGTCAGTACTGTGTATGTGTCCACAGGGACACTACGATGTCCATGTATGGATTGCAACCCTGTAGTGAGTGAGAGGGTGTATTGTCAGTAAGTACGCCATCGCCTGGCACGTTGCCAACAGTAGCTCGGTCTGCAATGCCTGGGTGACTGTTGTATGTGACATCAGATGTGGATGTAGCCAAACAATACAGACATACCACCACAATGCCTGAGGCCCCACACCGCAATGTGCGGCAGTCATGTCTAGGTAGCTAGCCTTGGAGTATGTGATCATGGACTTCGAGGACCCACCATGGCTGACAAGTGATGCACCCCACACATGTGAATGTACACCACTGTGCAACAGCCTGCACATGTGGTTGTACATCATATGTGCATGGAACAGGACCACCACAGTGGCGTCTGTGAACAGGTCAGTACCGCCACGTCTCTGTGTGGAATAGCATGGTGTCTGCAATTGTGTACATGCTACGGAAGCGCACTGTGGTATGTGTCAGCATATGTATGTGCACTGTCCATCTGCTGGGGTGTCATGCCATTAACAACTGCTGTCAGCAGACGTCAGTAGTACTGGTTGTAGTACACATGTTCCTTGTATGCTGCGATGGGTGTGTTTCCAGGGTGTGGCTAGCAGGGCCGTGTAGCATATGTGTTTAATCCACCAAAGAGGGGATAACCCCAGGTGTGTCACACCAGTCACATGGAGGTATTGTGCATGCTAAGGGTAGTGTAGGTATGGTATGTGTTGTGTAATGTGTCATCCAGCTGAGCAGAGTGCATGACTCAAGCATGTGTAGGTACATGGGTGTCTATTCCAGGGAAGTGTAGGTTGCTGTCAGCACATGGCAGTATTAGCTGTCTGAGGCCCAATGTACAGTATAACAACACAGACGGTATGTAACCTGTGGTGTACAATGTCGACTCTGTCACGTGTTACAATGTGTATAGTGGTCACAAACACGGGTATCTGCACATGGAGCACCTATGATGCATTGTGTTAGGCAACTATCCAGGATGTGTGCAAAACACTGTGTGATGTGTGAACCCCTCACCTGTGGGTGTTCCAGTCCAGGTATGTGCCTGGAAGGTACGATCCGTGTACAATCCGTACTCGCAGGCATGCTGCACAGAGAATGGAGGCAGGTCCCAGTCACCGCACAGATATGTGAGTGGTGCAATAGTGTGTGTGCCTCGCTTGTGTGCAGCACAGTGGAAGATGCAAGCATTGTCCCACATGACCCCATGCCGTGCCTGCCAGTTACAGCCCTGCCGGAGACAGTTATGTGAAACTGCCACAGAGGCAGTATAGCATGTGAAGATGTACATGTGTGCTCCACACCCCAGGCCGATGGCTGCAGGTCATGAGTGCCACAGCAGTGTGGTCGACCAGGACTGTCATAGCGGTCAGATACCACATGCCTGTACAATAACAGTAGGAGCATAGGCAACAGATGCAGTGACACAGTAGGTCAATGTACAGTGTCCCTGTGTTCAGACCACTGTCTACTGTACACTTGGCTAGACACACACCCAGAGGGCGTAGTCTGTGTATTGCCATCACAGGGCAGTCACAATAACATGTTGTATGCGAGATATATTGTACCAGGTGATGTGTCATGTGTGCGTATGTTGAGTTGCAGAGCTGTTCACCTGTCCACAACATCTCAGTGCATGATGCCTTGTGTAACATGATGTGTGGAACTGCAATGTGATCCACAACAGGGTCATCAGTGACTGGTGCGTTGCGAATGGTGTAACCCAAGGGTCTGCGGGATATACACTGGTGCTGTCGGCTGCCATGCTGGGGGCCACCAGTGGTGCCTACAGTGGTCATACAGACATACTGCATACATTGTTCTGGCAGGAATGTCCATTGTTGTAGATGATGTGGTACTACGTGAAGGTAGGTGTGTGTTGTGAATGTTACCCATCCAGACATGACCGTCAGGTGCAGTCATGGTTGTCGACAGCATCACACCCATCCACAGCTGTCAGAACCCTGTCCCCAGAATGGGTAACAGTAGCCCTCATACTGTGTGACTAATGTGCAGATGGTGGAACACCTACTACTGGCTGGCTAACAGTGTCATCTAGGAAGGCTATATGATGGCTGGAATACGCTGCTCTAATGTATAATTATGGTATCCCAATGAATTACATTGATTCACATATAGTAAGCCATGGCTGGCATGTAAACCGTGTACAACAATGACTGTGTAACAGACCCAACCAATGTGGAGCCATGATGAACATGCACCCATTAGACCACCAAATGAGGTATGTTGCACGTAATGATGTACAACTGACAGCTATGGGCACAGCATGGATGCAGACGCACATCCCCCACAGGCAGTACTGCTCCATGTTGGTAGGGAGGCATTGCACGAGTACATGTGACAGTTGCTGTATTGCCACATATACGGCATATCCGTCATATAGGGGTAGCACTGGTACATGACTGTCGGACATGCCTGTACATACGACCATGTCCCACAGGATATGTGGTACGTGTGTACAACACCTGTCGTACCTTCATCAAGTTGTGAAGTGTATGGCTGCCAGTGTACCTGTGTGACATGTTGTGCAATGGGTGCAAAGGTACGCAGTAGCGCATTACATGCCCACATGTCCTGCACAG
This sequence comes from Protopterus annectens, assembly GCF_019279795.1. NCBI lineage: Eukaryota > Metazoa > Chordata > Ceratodontiformes > Protopteridae > Protopterus > Protopterus annectens. Next base: position 1,612,167,824 of record NC_056725.1, read on the forward strand.
GAGCATAGCCTGAACATACAATACAAATAGGGTGTTGGATAATAGCAACCCACAAGAGGTGAATGGTACGGGTGGCAATCCACTATCACCTTTCCGGGTAAGGTGTGCATGTCCATTACACATTAGCATCTGAGATGTTAGCAGTACAGCTGTACAGGGCGGCATGCATATTTGATTACAAATACCCTTGCGTGTTCCACCACTGGCCTGTTGACAGACAGACACCAACACAATGTGCAGCATTGACATGTGCACAGCACATCACCGCTGGCTACAGTAGAACAGGGTTACTGTGTTGACATGTGCAGAGAACATCAGCGCCAGCCACAGTCGAACACGGTATGTGTTGAACCCCACCATCATTGTAGCCCATGCCACAGACAGACGTGTTATGCATCTGTGTATGTACGGCTGGGAATGGCCCTGGCCTAGCAGTATAGCTGTGTCAGTGTTGCGAACAACATACTGAATGGGCTGTGTGTGTGAGGTGTGCGTCATACGTGTATGGTCTGATGGATGATACCAGCAGTGCCCCCGCTATGTGAACATCCCCGCCCCCATAAATGAATACCTAGGCTGTGCTCAACACCATGGTCCCTGTGGGAGGGATGGTGCTGTGTGGTGCACCCACCGACATGGTGGTGGCAGTAGGCACTGGATGTAGACATATGTGGTACCCATGTCAGGCCGGGGTACCATCCATGTGCACGGGATATCACCGTGCGGGCACATACAGCACTGTGTTGAACAATATCACAGCACATAGCACCTGTCAGGGGTAATGTGTATGCATGGATGTGCGATACCAGCATGCACCATACACACCCCCACCAAGCAGCATGCTGCCTACATTGCAGAAGGCCATTGTCCACACCATGATGATAGACATGCGACATGTCCATATACCCATAGTAATGACATATGGAATGGATAGCCACCCTCCCAATACTGGTATCCCACAGGCGGGACACATCCCTGTGCCATGTATGTGATATACCCTGCCATACTATGCAGCCCTGTCCAGCAAGGCTGCACGTGCCATCACAGTCATACATGGTGCGATGGCCACATGGCACGTGCACTATCAACTGACCAGATCAGTAATGTGGCACTGATGCACCTTGTGGTGTCACAAGTGCTGTGTGTCAGGGTGTACAACGTGCACGCGCACATGCTATGTATGACCATCCCTGCTAATGTCATATGATTAGACACTGTGCCATGTGTATCACATGTGCAATACAGGCGAGCCGTGGCAGGTTATCCAACACCCGTACAGTGCTGAGTAGATGTATATGGCACAACACATGCATGTACAGGTGTCCATGTGTATGTGTGCAGTGCCACCGCTGACGTCCATAACGGCTGCGTCTGTGATGCCTAGTGACATATACACACCATCCAGGTGAACAGTAGAACTGTGCACACATCGGGCCACGTGCTGATTGGTATGAACACAGGTGCAGGCAGGTACACATGTCCACAGCAGGTTACCATCTACATGGGGTATGTACAGTGTGATGGGTTGACACAGAGATATGATATGATACCCACTGCATAACGGTGTGACAGGTGTGACAGCAACACTTCAGCTGTGTCAGTGTCATGATGCGTCTCAGAGATTACTGTGCAGATGTCGTACATGTCATAGCAATGTATGTTCAGCGGTATGCCAGTACATCAGTGTGAATGTGACCTGTCACCATCATTATGTCTTACAGATAATGCCTCGTTCACGACTGCCCACCTTCAGCCGCCAGGAGGATGAAGTAATCATACCATTGCTCCATGACAACTATGACCTGCTATTCAGTCATGTTCCACAGCAAGCACAGCAGCGGGATGACCTGTGGCAGGATATGCGCAGGAGGGTGAATGATGTGGGTGGCAACAACCGCACCTACCAGCAGATACACCGACACTGCACGGACCTCATATGGCACGCGAAACAGCATGCCGCCGCAATCGCCAGAGAACAAGGTGGAACAGGTGCTGGGCCACCAACCCAGCCCCCACTCACACACACGGAGGAGCTCCTGGCCAGTCTGGGGACACCCAGGGAACAGCATGCAGAAACACTAGCCGCCATCGTGGAGGTGGGTGTCTCCCAACCAATGAGCCTGGAGCTGCCTGGTAAGTCAGTCTTGCATATGAGTATGATATCCACTGTAGGTGTAGGTGTCACTGTACATCATGTAAAGTAACAACACATGCCAGGTATATGGGCAAGCCGCATACTACAGTATGCTACGTTGTGTTTGCAGACGTGTGCATACCACATGCTATCACACAGGTACATGATGTGACATGCACAGTGCGAACTGTGGCTGTCATACAGTCATGGATAATGTTTATAATGTTGTGTCACCCCTATACAGGTACCTCTGGCGTGTCGCACAGACATGGGTCCGTCGCAGGTGAGACTGTTGTTAGTAACAGGCATGTTACAGTGTAGAGTTATTCGCCATATGGCCAGGTATAACATGCACACCAGGGTTGTGTTCCAGTCACGGTATACAGGTTGCACCACCAGACACGCACATGCCACCCGTGTGCAGTAGATACAACTGTTATCATACACCGGCATGAAACCACAGTACCTGTCAGTGTGATATGTGCGGTCAGCTATGCATACAACGGTGGAGGTGTTCTACAATGGATGCATATGTAGTATGCATTGGAACACCATTCGTGGTACGCACACAGTACCACACAGTGAGCAGTGATCTGGGCAGCACACAGGTGTCACCAATGTGACATATGCCCCTGCATTGTGTGCACACATTGTGACACGCCACCCAACATGTCCCACGCCCGTGGTGTTCTGTCTGCAATATTGTCACACCATCACATGACCTACACCCAACATAGCAAACATCCACACTGTTGTCTGCCTAGCCCTCTGGATTGTGACACATCCGACATGTATGGGTGTATATCACATGGGACACCAGAGGAATGGGTACACGATGCCCATCACACACAATTGTCCAAGACCCAGTCACACATGGCCATGGGTGATAGCCACAGGCATGTTGCCACACAGTACGTCTGATGTGGATAGACACTGTTGCACATTGTCCACACATAGTGCGATCATAGCCGTAGTGGACCACCTGTACATTTGATGTGGTACAACAGACAACCGGAATGCCTGTCTGCAGCCACCGGAGGTGCCACCGATGTCTACCATATACGTGCTGTGGAACAGCATGACTGTGTTGCAGTCATGGCAATGCAATGCTTCCATGTTATGCATCGCATAGCAACATACATGTGTCCTGTTGCCATGCAGTGGCACAGTGCCTGTACTCCTCACTGTATAGCTATGTACATGGCTCACACTAACCACACCTGCACAGACATATTTGCTAAACATGCATTCTATCTGTAGGCAACACTGCACTGTGAAGCCCATTATGATGCGGTGCATGTGGCGGGACACCATTGTCACACATGTCCACATGTTACCGCACATGTCGGCGGATTACATGTCAAGGTAACGTCAGCCATGTGTACTGTTAACCTGTCTGTGGCCACATGGTGTATCACAGTGATGCATGCAAACTACCATGATTGTGTATACTGCATGCCTACTGATATGACACCTGCTTGATGTAGTGTGCACCCCAGGGCAGTATGCATACTAACACTATTAATGTCTGGGCTACATTCCCTGTGCTGCAGTGTGGGAATGCTGCATGCCATCTGCAATATCACATGCATGGTGTGTCTGCGTGTGTGTGTGTGTGTGTCTGCGTGTGTGTGTGTGTGTGTGTGTGTCTGCGTGTGTGTGTGTGTGTCTGCATGTGCGTGTGTTTCTGCATGTGTGTGTCAGCGTGTGTGTGTGTACGTGTGTGTCTGCATGTGTGTGGGTCTGCATGTGTGTAATGTACCTTACAGTATGTCTTTGTATTCACAGGTGGTGTAGGTGCATTCCCCTCCTGCGGTCCATCTGATGTTAGTGTCCCCACAGATACTAGCGGTGATGACCATATGCATGAGGTACAGGCAGGGTTGTCAGGGGCAGAAGCTGTGCCATTGGTTACCATCCCACCTATGTCCCCCTCATCCCCGCACACGGTTCTGATGCCGACACATACCACATCACCATTGCCCATAGAGGAAGGACAGTCAGCGTCTGTTGGCATTGAGCAGGAATGTGTGGTGGCTACAGAAGGTGCGCCTACACACCATGTTGCCAGTGTAATGACTGGTGATGTGCCACACAGGCATGTGGCTGGTGCTGCTCATAGGAGGACCTCTGGCAGACATGCACCTGCTGTACAGGCAGCAGCTGGTATCACCAGACGCATGTTCCAGACTGTAATGGCGGCACAGGCACGTGCAGAACGGCAGAACCAAGAAGGGCAGAGGCTGCAGAGGGCTGCAATCCATTCCCTAAATGATAACATCCAGTCATTGGCGAATGCTCAACAGCAGATTGCTAATGTACTGGATAGGCGATTAGGTGAGATGGTTGGAATCCTCGACCGAGGCATGGCAATCCGCGAGCATGAGCTGTCTGTGCTGGAACACCTGGTAGGGGTGAGGCGTAGGACATGTGGGCGTAGGCCAGCAACACCACCTAGTGTAGGTCGACGTGTGCGTGCCACCTCTCATGCCCACTCACACAGTGCCGGTAGCAGCAGCAGTGCAGCTGGTGCTACACCGTCCACACCAGGACACAGCAGGCCACGTGGATGTGACCCTGGCCGGTCCCAGTGTGGATACAGTTCCAGCGGACATGTGTCATCGGAGAGTAGCCACTCTATACCTCCACCCAGTAGTGCCCGTGCGACCCCAGGCAGGCACGGGTCACGTGGCCGCAGACGGCCACAGTGAGCCGTACAACCTGCACTGTACAGCCTGGGGCTGCCAATTATACCCCATGTAGGCATCACATATGGCTGAACTGTGTACACACATACCCACACATGGCAGACACAACTGTAGGGCTCCACCACATCCACATGCATTCTGCACAGTCATGCCCAGTAAACTCACTGGCCCTTACACACACACATGATGTCGTCCATTGGTGCAGCCTATGCCCCTGGCAGACATATCACCCTGTGCATATGATGAAGCCTCTGCCACATCCCTGTCATCCACACCATCGGTGCAGGGTTATGCAAATATATTCTGATGCACAGGGTGGACAAGATAGTGAGAGGTGTATGTGATACCTGTGTATGCATAGTGCGTGATGTGTATGTTGCAGTGGTTGTGTATGAAAATGGACTGGTGCGTATGTGACGTGGGTTGTGTACTGTCAACATGCAGCAGACATACCATGTAGTGCAGGTGCAGCATGCATTGAGCTGTGTTCATGGTATGTGTGACGGTTACATGTGTAGCACCATGTTGGTTCTGATAACCTGAAACCCTCCTATGGTGTACTCGCATGTGTCTACAGGGAGCACTGATATCAGTCCCCCACGTGTAGCTGTGGATTACCCACAGGCACATCTGGCAATATCAGCATACCACATGTACCCGCAACCTGCCTGGACACCTACATAGGTTTATAGGTGCATAGGTACATACTAGGCTATCAGCCCTACGGCATTTATTAGCCTAGCCAGAGTGTGTGTGGCTTTCACCACCCCTTAGGATGAGGATACTATACCCATTAGTTTGCTGTGCCTCTGTCCAGCAGTGACACAAAGATGATTCCCGGGGTATACCTACGATCTCCCATCCACTCATCAAGCGTTCTCTTGAACAGAGTCAGTGAGGGGCTCTGCCTCACAAGGACTGGGATTCTGTTCCATAGTGTAGGGAGTCTCTGGGTGATGCACCTGTCCCTCCAGCAAGTCCTATTTATATCCGTGTTGAGGTTTGTGTCACTTGCTCTCGTGGCTCTGGTTGATTTGGATCTTATGAGGTGGAGCATGTCCATTAATTCCGGGTTGGACATGGCCTTGTATGTCAGGCACAGATCACCTCGGAGCAGACGGTATGCGACTGTATAGTGCTGGAGCACCTTCAGTCGGGCAGCGTGTGACATATGTTTGAGCCCCTTTATCCTTTTGTTGGGGAATGTTTGGGGTCCTTCCAACTGCTGCAGGTGTTGGGTTAGGTACATTCCGGATAGGGCGTTGTACTCGATCATTGGTCTGATAAGGGAAGAGTACAGGGGTACAATGACCTCCCCTGATCTGGATGTGAATCCCTTCATGATCAGGTGGGCAATGTAGAAAGTATTCCTAACCACATTGGCAATGTGAGTGTCAAAAGAGAGGTAACTGACAAGTTGGGTCCCCAGGTCCCTGATAACGTCGTCCGTGTTTAATGGATTACCACCTATGTGGTAATTAGGGGTTACCTTGTTTTTCCCAAAGGGTATGACTATACCTTTCTTGGCATGTAGCATAAGGCCATGGCTCTGGCACCAGTTATCCATTTCTATGAGACCTCTGGTGGATGTCTGTGTCTGATGGGGTGCCGATTATGGTGCCCAGTTTGCAGTCATCTGCATACCTTGTCAGCCACAACCCCCCATGTTTGCCTGCATGTCAGAAAGATAAATGCCGAACAAGAGGGGTCCAGGACCGAGCCCTGTGGGACACCGCTCGTGACCGGCTTAGAGTCTGACATGGCACCAGGAACTCTAACCCTGTGGGTTCTGTCCTTGATCCGGTTTGCAACTCATCTTGTGACATATGGGTCTACATCTACACTGGTGAGCTTTCCTATGATGCCCCCGTGGGGTATTGTGTCGAACGCTTTTGCTAGGTCAAGGTAGTCTGTGTGAACTGCCTTACCCTCATCAATGGCCTTAGTGACTCTTCCACAAAGGTCGACCAGGTTCAAGAGGCAGGATCTGCCCCTCACAAAGCCAACTTGGGTATGATCCAGTGTATGTAGGTCCCCAATGTCTTCATTTATGAGCTGAATTATGATCCCCTCCATAGCTTTGCAGACAAGGCTCGTCAAGCTTATAGGGCGGTAATGTCCAGGGTCCGTAGAAGCACCGCCTTTGTGGAGTGGGACCACAGTTGCCGTACGCCATTCTTTGGGTACGTATCCTGTAGTGAGGCTAAGATTATACAGCAGCCTTATGTGTGGGTTTAGGTCCTCATTGAGGTCGTGTAGCACACAGCCGGGGACACCGTCTGGTCCCATTGATGCTTTGTTGTCCACTTTAGAGAGAGCAGCTCTCACCTGGGCATCTGGGATGTTTGAGAGGCTAGACTCTTGTGGGATAGATATCTCTCCTCTTGGGGGGGAGGGAGGGGAGAAATATGCACGGAACCTGTCTGCCAGTATGTTGGCAATGTCTGTGGGTTCAGTGGTCATTGTACCATTCTGGACTAATTCCGAGCATAACTGTGAGCTTCCACCCATGTTTCTACCATAGCTAAAGAAGGCCTTATGGTTGTCTTTTGTGTCTTTCGCGAGTCCTCTCCCACAGGTGGCCTTGGATGATTGTATGTGTGATCGTATTTTACTGCTAGTATTGATCGGAGATGCCTTCCCTGTCAGGGATTTTGCTCTGCCATGTAGTAGCTTTCTCCTCTTGTTGTAGAGTTTGTTTATGGCTGGGGTCCACCAGACCGTGCGCCTGCCTTTGGTGGTAAGGGTCCTGATGTTATTAGGGATTGCTTGATCCATACATTCCTGGAGGTGCTCGTAGAAGGCATTTGTAAGGGATTCAGCAGCGTGGGTTGTGTTTTCCAATGGCCCGGAGGCCTTTCAGGGTACCACTCCAGTCTTAAGAAGTGTGAGGTTTGCTTTTGAGAAGTTCTTCACCGTGGTCTCCTTTGCTGGGGTTGGGGGCGGGATGTGGATCTCCAGTGATATTAATTTATGGTCTGATCTCACCGATGAGGGATATACATCCTGTGTGGAGCATGTCGTCCCCATGTGTGATGATCAGGTCTAGTATAGTTCCTCCTCTTGTGGGTATGGTGACTAGTTGTTCCATAGCATTTGGGTGTATGAACTCCAGGAACCTTTGGCCTAGGGTCTTGGGTAATGTTCCCGGTCTATGTATGGGTAGGTGATGTCACCCAATATGATGGTGTTTGGAGTGACATTCATACTCTCCAGTGTCTTCAGGAAGGCTGTGTGGGTATCCCGAGTTTGAGAGGGTGGTCTGTAGCATGCTACAAACTGTAGGGCAGGTCTACCTATGGTTAATTGCACCTGGATGGTCTCCGCTGCTACGTGCATTGCCACTAACCTGGAGGTGTGGGTATCCTTTATGCATATGGAGACTCCCCCTCCTTTTGTGGTTCGGTCCGGATTTGGGGCCGGAACGCATGATATGAGGTATAACCTGATAGTGCTGGGGTGCTCTCAGGAGCCTTGAACCAGGTTTCAGTCACAGCACAGACATTGATGTTCTCCATACTGAGGAGGGCTTTGAGGGCATGCAACTTGGGGTGTAGACTACTGGCATTGAGCAGTATTACCCTTAGTTCTTTCCAGGTTTGTTTTCTAGGGTGGTAGGTTTATCATTTGAGCCTTACCTGAAAAAGGCACTATGGGGGTGGCAGGAGCCTTTGCCAATATCCGGAAGCCCAGGAGTGACAGGTGCAAGCCGTCCCTTGCGAAGAAGCATGGCTTGTCAAGCATGTCATTCCAGGCAAACAGACATTAGACCCCCTAGACTGACACCGGTAATTAAGCCAATTATTAAAGGTGATCATTTTGACTCTGTATTGTGGCATCATTCTTGGTGAGGGTATGATACTGCTCAGGGTCAGGGTCATACCGGCCTGGGCTACATAATCTGAGAGCCCCTCTATGTCTCTTTTCATGTAGTCCAGGGAGGTATGTCTCAGGTCGTTCACACCGGCATGGACAATGACTTCGTCATACTTGTACATGCTGCGGAGTGACCTGAGTGTTTGTGTTATGTGGCGGATTCTAGCGCCTGACAGGCAGCCTACTGTGATCATTTCCTTGTTCAGTCTGGTGGGTGGGACGTCAGTGTGACTGACTATGGCGTCACCTATAACAAGTGTGTCTGGCATTGTGTGTGGCCTTAAGGGCTGTGACTGTTTAGCACACTGACTTTGAGAACTATGTGTTGCATGTCCTATGTCTTGAGGAGGCAGTTGCTTGGGTGTCTGCTTTGGAGGCCTCTGTAGTTTTGGTATATGTTTGAACAGTGCCTCCGAGTATGTCTTTGTGTGTTTATGTGTTTGTTTTGCAGCTGTGATAGTTCTATGTGAAACTGGGTTTGTGGTGTGCGTGGTGACCTTCTCCTCCTGTCTGGTCTTGCCGGTCCTGAGTTGAGAGAGCTCAGCCTCCAGTTTGGCTAAATAGTTGCATCTCTCACATGTATTTGTGTTTTGTGGGGGAAGGTGTGGGTGTCTGTGTACATGAGGCAATTGTAACATTGCCTCAGGATGCCCAGATTCACCAGCTGAACAGAAGAGGATGCTAGCAATTGACCCTTCCACATGCTAGAAAACGTGAATGCGTTTGCTGTGTAACTGAGTCAGAAGGGACCTATAGGGAAATGGGTACTCAAGGGGATTCTAGGCTAATGTAGTACTTTATTTAGCATATGTGTACTTTACCTATATAAGAATGCTTTAGGAGCAAGTGCTGAGCTTTTGTGATAGAGACTAGACAGTTTAGATTGCAAGTAGAGACGTTCTAAGGGAAAACTTGAAGAGCAGAATGTACGGAGCCAGACATTGTTTAACGTTGTTTACACAGTACATGACACACATGTCCACACATATACTGCACCTGATGCCTGTGGTTGGTGCCACAGGCTACAGTGGACAGAGACATCACATACATGGCAGGACACAGTACAGGTATGGTGACATTGTGCAGGTGTCGTACACAGTATGCTGGCCACTGACCTCCGGTGTCACCTGTCAGCTGTGGTGCACGCTGTGCAGCAGTAGGATGCTGTACCAGTACAGGAATATGGCTGCAGTCGCAGGGTGTACACCACTATGGCGCACACCCCATAGTGTGCAGATGGGGACACCTGCCTGTGTGGTCAGCACCCTCACAATACAATGCACCCACACGCCATGTCACAGGGGGCGGACTTGCACAGGTGGCCAGTATGGCTCACACCTATGGCATCGACAGGGTTGTGCAATGCAGCACCAGTACGGGATGGTCACCCTGTGTGGTTAGTGTCCGTTCACAACAGTATATCTGCATACACCCTCACACCAGGCAGCAGACATACAAACATGTTGACACACACACATAGTGGTGACCACACATGTATACACGGAGAGACGACGTGTTGCATGTACTGCACCATCCACATCCATGCACCCCACACTGAGGTATGTACAGATCTCTACTATGGTGTACAGGGATGTGTGGCACATGGGACATAGTCCCCCCGATATGTGGCATACATGGGCACAGATTCCTGCACACATGTCGGTGCTGGGAATGCCACACCCACCATATGAGACATGTGCAGGCGTGCAGCAGTATGTAGTGCATTATGCGTACCAACACTGTATCCGGCAGATGTGCCGATATATGCACTTGGGAGGTGGTAGGTGTTACAGTAGCCATGTGACATACAGTCGATGACACCTGACCGATGGGTATGCATTATGGCAGCACTGTCATGTAACAGCGACATAGCATACTGTATGCACATGGCAGGGTTGGATGGTGTGTGACACACCTGTGAGCCACCAACTGCACACATGCATGTGGACAGGTGTTTAAACACATGATGTACACACATACCGCCATACGTGCTGTTACTATGCCACCATATAACAGCCCCCATGATGGGTACGCATGTGGTAGGGAGTTGCAACTATGTTATGGACATCGGCCACTGCTCATGCATGGCTGCACCATGCACAGTACATGTGTCACATGTGTCCCCTGTTGCCATGTGTGTATGCATTGCTACGTTTTGACATGTGTGTTGACATACATAGAACATGAACTGTGGTATGGTATCACAGCTGTCACAGGCGAACAATACAAGGGTATGTGTCTCAGTCAACACCACTACACCCTGTAGTGGGAGCATACCACAGACATGTGTCCACCTTCCATTCGTGTGTGTAGCACCGCGTACGCCAGTGTTATGCATGTGGTACATCACAGGCTTCGTATGTGTCCTGTGTGCAGTCCATGCACACAGCCAGACAATCACATGTATGACATATCCGGACGTTGGTTCACTCTGGTACAGCAGCAGTCATGTGTCATAGCTGTGTCAGGGCCGTGGTATGTGTGGAGCCAACCTATCTATGTATACTGATATGGGCGGACCACATCACACATGTGGGATCATTGTTAGTACATGTGTACTCTGCACGACTGGTGTACACCGCTATACAGACCTGTGGACATATGTCACATGCTGTTGTTGGACCATGAGGCATACTGCTGCACTGCTGACTTGGTGCTGGCATGGCAGCTACAGTGTCCACTGCAGTGTGTACATGTTTGACCTGCACCCATGACACCTGTGATGTCATATGTGTGTGTACGAGTAACTGCATGTGTGACCACCCTGTGGGTGTGGACGGGTTTACCTGACCTGCGGTGTGTATACACCGTCTGCATGCCGGACGGCGCGTAGCACATGCTAAGTGTGTGAGCATGCCTGGTTTGCTGTTGTGTAGGTGGACACACACAAAGTTCCACACTCTGCCCTTTCATGCTCACACTCCATGTGTATGCATGTCTGCACTTTGCAGATGCTAAGTGTGTGAGCATGCCTGGTAAGCAGTTGTGTAGATGGACACACAGTACAGTGCACACTGTGGCCATCTGTGATCATACCCCGTGTGCATGTATGTTCCCCCTTTACAACCGCCAAGTGTGTGAGCATGCCCGGGATGCTGTTGTGTAGGTGGACACACACGACGTTCCACACTCTGCCCTTTCATGATTCAACCCCATGTGTATGCATGTCTGCACTCTGCAAATGCTAAGTGTGTGAGCATGCCCAGTAAGCAGTTGTGTAGATGGACACACAGTACAGTGCACACCGCACCCATCTGTGATTATACCCCGTGTGCATGTATGTTCCCCCTTTGCTACCGCCAAGTGTGTGAGCATGCCCGGGTTGCTGTTGTGTAGGTGGACACACACGACGTTCCACACTCTGCCCTTTCATGATTCAATCCCATGTGTATGCATGTCTGCACTCTGCAAATGCTAAGTGTGTGAGCATGCCCAATAAGCAGTTGTGTAGATGGACACACAGTACAGTGCACACCGCGCCCATCTGTGATTATACCCCGTGTGCATGTATGTTCCCCCTTTGCAACCGCCAAGTGTGTGAGCATGCCCGGGTTGCTGTTGTAGGTGGACACACGATGTTCCACACTCTGCCCTTTCATGATTCAACCCCATGTGTATGCATGTCTGCACTCTGCAAATGCTAAGTGTGTGAGCATGCCCGGTAAGCAGTTGTGTAGATGGACACACAGTACAGTGCACACTGCGCCCTTCTGTGAGTATGCCCCGTGTGCATGTATGTTTCCCCTTTGCGACCGCTAGGTGTGTGGGCATGCCCAGTACGCCATTCATGGAGACATAGTAGAGTCGGCACCGACGTCTGATACTAGGCATGTAGCCATGGCCAATGACATCCTGCATAGCATTGGTGGCCGTCCAGGCGAGTTATATGTAGTTGCTATGCCACAATGGCTGCCTACATCATGCATGCCGGTTGCTCTCTCATAGGGTGTACTGTCTGTGGTTCATCCCGTATCCATGTCATGATGTTGTGCTCCGTAGGTAGTTAGTATTCCCGAGGGCAGCACTGCCGTGTTACTGTATGCCCACCTTGGGATAGCAACATGCTGTGTGACTGCGCACTCTGTCTTCATTCCCTATTGGCTGCCTTGCCTCTGCAGATGATATCACCGACCTAGGACTATGCCTCTTGACAGTGCTGTGCTCAGTAATCTCGGTAGAGCGTTCTGTAAATGCATCATGCTGTAGTGTGTTCATGTAGGTAGGCGTAGGTTCAACTCCCGGCCCTTCCCCGTGTGTGTGTGTGGTGTGTGTGTGTGAGTGTGTGAGTGTGTGAGTGTGTGAGTGTGTGAGTGTGTGAGTGTGTGTGTGTGTGTGTGTGTGTGTGTGTGTGTGTGTGTGTGTTTCCAGCTGCCTCTGGAGATAGTAATGCTTTTAGATGCTTCACAACACATACCTTGGCTATCGGCGTCTATTCCTTTACAGATGATGTCACCCGCCTAGAAGTATGCCTCTGACAGTGCTGTGCTCAGTAATCTTGGTAGCGCGTTCTGTAAATGCATCATGCTGTAGTGTGTTCATGTAGGTAGGCGTATGTTCAACTCCCGGCCCTTCCCCGTGTGTGTGTGTGTGTGTGTGTGTGTGTGTGTGTGTGTGTGTGTGTGTGTGTGTGTGTTTCCAGCCGCCGCTGGAGATAGTAATGCTTTTAGACGCTTCACAACACATACCTTGGCTATCAGCGTCTATTCCTTTACGGATGATGTCACACGCCTAGAAGTATGCCTCTGACAGTGCTGTGCTCAGTAATCTCGGTAGTGCGTTCTGTAAATGCATCATGCTGTAGTGTGTTCATGTAGGTAGGCGTAGGTTCAACTCCTGGCCCTTCCCAGTGTGTGTGTGTTTCCAGCTGCATCTGGAGATAGTAATGCTTTTAGATGCTTCACAACACATACATTTGCTATCTGCGTCTGTTCCTTTGCGGATGATGTCACCCACCTAGACGTATGCCTCTGACAGTGCTGTGTTCAGTGCTCCGGGTAGCGCGTTCCATACCTGTGTCATACTGTCATGCGGTTGGGTAGGTAGGGGTAAGGTCAATTCCCATGCCTGCCAGCTGTGTGTGTGTGTGTGTGTGGGTCTATGCTCCCAGCTGCATGGGTTCATAGGTTATGGTTTTAGACGCTCTGCAGCACACATATATCCTGCTGACATCTCTGTGTTTGCGGATGTTGAGATGCAGCTAGTGGACTGCCTGTGTGCCTGCTGTGGTTAGTGACCCCCGTAGCGTGTTCTCCACATGTGTCCTGCTGTGGTGTGATAGGGTAGTGATGTGTAAGTTCCACTACCGGCCTTGCCACATGTGTCTGTCTGTATCTCTCTCGATGTATATATACATACATATGTTATGCCCGTAGCGCTGCTCTTGCATGGACAGCTGTCTGTCCCATGTATCGCATATTTGCATGGCTGACACATAGAAATGTGGTACGATGCATATCCAAACATTGTCCATGCAACGTCCATGTTCCAGGAGGTGTTGCACGCCCTAGAGACATCTGTTGTATATCTTCGCAGACAGCTATCCTTGCTGTACTGTCACTGTACTCGTACACGCCATAGACCTTGTGTATCATTGCCTGTTTATGGTGTGTGTATGTCTATCTGAGCTGTGTGCATGGTCGTGTGTATGTCCCACTATAATCATCTGTGCAGGTGTCGCCACTATGGGTAATCCATGTAGACAGCTGTTTCATGTGCATTTCAGCACATACCTGCGGACAGTGCTACCCCTCCTACGGCAGCACATTCCATCATCTTGCAGTGGATACTAGTGTTTCCACACACATGTATCTGTGTCTGTTCATAACACTCCACCTCAGGGAGCGTATATCTGGACACGGCCTTATGTGATAGTGGGACACTCGGGGCCAGTCATGTCATGTTGCTCTTAGAAACATTGATAGTGGGCACAGTGATATGTTATGCATGCGTATGGCATTTCTGTCTGATTTGGTGTCTTCCTCGCATGTTTGTCATTGCTTCCTGTCGTCAGTTAGAATGAGGGCGCCGGACTGTTACTGTTACGTGGAACACAGCGAACATATGAGGCAGACTTCTACACAGTCTGCATACATCTGTGCAGTTGCAGGGTATGTGTCTAATACAACATACGTACTGTCTGCCTACAATACACACACAGTGTGCGGCGGCATAACAGACCACATGACATTACTTTGTATTTGCACGGCACACCCACGCAGGCAGTTGTATTCCTCACACAGGTCTACATCTGCTTATCCACACTACTTGTTCTTTCCTGTACCATATGTGTGCGTCTTATTTGCGCTTCCCGTCAGTGGCGGGGCTCACGTACGACTATGGGGGCCTGGTAATTGTTATGTTGACACTTCATGGCACCCTGGGGGACACTTCACCTTTGTGTCTGATTACCTTCCACATTGACCTTCGCGGGGCATATGTTGTCATTCACAATTACCGGGGTAGGACATATACATGTTTGCACATTTGTCCTGCTGTCTTTCTTCCCACCTGTCCACCTAGTATCACCCTGTTCAGTGCATGTATTCTGGACAGGTAGCTCCTTCATACCTTGACCTGTTGTCATTATGTGTACACGCCCTGACGTTCGGCCATTGCCCTTGTTATGTTTCGCATAGTGCTGTGCCTTCCTAGCTGATTGTTGCCTAGGCATTCCGGACTGTGCGGTGGGTGATAGGGAGCGATATTTCCATTGCATGATTAGTGACACTCATAACATCCGTATTCATGGCTACGCCACTGGCATACCTCTCAAGTGTACCTCGTTATGGGGGACGTACCTCATTTGGGGTCTTGAAAGGGTCATGCTCCTCGAAATTCCACAAAGTTCCACATTGAAAGGATCAGTTACACATTCAGTGTTAGGAATGTTTTAGGTGAACTACATGGTAAATTGACATTAATAGGTTCATAGGTTCATAGGTTCATACTAGGCTATCTGCCCAAGGGCATTTATAAGCCTAGCCCATAGTTATGTGGCTTTCGCCACCCCTTTAGTTTGAATAAAACTATGCCTATTATTTTGCTGTGCCTCTGTCAAGCAGTGACACTGAAGTAATCCCTGGGGTATATCTGCAATCTCCCATCCATTGGTCAAGATTCCTCTTGAACAAGGCCAGCGAGGTGCTCTGCCTCACATGTACCGGGATTTTGTTCCACAGCATAGGGAGTCTCTGGGTGATGAATTTGTCCCTCCAGCATGTTCTATTAATAACCGTGTCAAGGTTTAAGTCTCCCGCCCCTGTGGTTCTGAGGGATCTAGATTTTTTGAGGTGAAGCATATTCATCAAATCTGGGTTTGACATGGCCTTATATGTCAGGCACAGGTCACCTCTGAGCAAGCGGTATGAGACTGAATAGAGCTGGAGTTCTTTCAGTCGGGCAGCATAAGACATATTTTTGAGACCCTTTATCCTTTTGGTGAGGAACGTTTGGGGCCTTTCCAGCTGCTGCAGGTGTCGGGTCAGATACATTCTGAATGGGGCATTGTACTCAATCATAGGTCTAATGAGTGATGAGTACAGGGGGACAATGACCTCCCTTGATCTAGATGTGAATCCCTTCATGATCAGGTGGGAAATGTAGAAGGTTTTCCTAACTACTTTGGCAACATGAGTGTCAAACGAAAGGCTACTGTCAACCTAGGTCCCCAGATCCCTGATGACTTCTTCTGTGCTCAGTGGATTGCCACCTATATGGTAGCTAGGGGTAACCTTGTTTTTCCCGAAGGGTATGACTATGCATTTCTTGGCGTTTAACTTTAGGCCATGGCTCTGGCACCAGTTATCCGTTTCTGTGAGGCCCTTCTGAAGGATATCTGTGTCAGATATGTTTTCGACTATGGCGACCAGTTTGCAGTCATCTGCAAACTTTGTCAGCCATAACCCTCCTGTGTTTGCTTGTACTTCAGAAAAGTAGATGCCGAACAAGAGTGGACCCAGGACTGAGCCCTGTGGGACACCACTTGTGACAGGCTTTGAGTCTGACATGGCTCCAGCAACTCTGACCCTGTGGGTTCTGTCACTTAGCCAGTTTGCAACCCATCTTGTGATGTATGGGTTTACATTCAAGCTGATGAGTTTTTCGATGATACCTGAGTGGGGTATTGTGTCGAAGGCCTTTGCCAGGTCGAGGTAGGCTGTATGGACTGCCTTTCCTCATCAATGGCCTTGGTGACTGTCTCAAAAAGTCAACCAAGTTTAAAAGGCATGATCTGCCTTTGACAAAGCCAAACTGGGTTGGATCCAAAGTCTGCAAGTCCCTATGTCTTTATTTATGAGTTCCATTATGATCCTCTCCATGGCTTTGCAGATAAGGCTTGTCAAGCTAATGGGACGGTAATTACCAGGGTCGGTGGAGGCACCGCCCTTGTGAAGTGGGACCACAGTCGCCGTGCGCCACTCCTTGGGTACATATCCTGAGGTGAGGCTAAGATTAAACAGCTGTCCTAACTGCGGGTTTAATTCCTCATTGAGTTCATGGAGCACACAGCCGGGGACACCATCCGGTCCCATGGATGCTGTGTTTTTTGCCTTGGAGAGGGCAGTTCTCACCTGGGCGTTGGAGATATTTGGGGGGCTACAATCCTCTGGTATAGATATCTCTCCTTTTGGGGGGGAGGGGGGGGAGTTTGCACTGAACCTGTCAGCCAGTATGTTGGCAATGTGTTAGGTCCAGTAATCTTCACATCATTTTGAACTAATTCTGAGCATATCTGGGAGTTTCCTCCTAGGTTTCTAACATAGCTAAAGAAGGCCTTATGATTGTCTTTTGAGTCCTTGGCGATTTTTCTCTCAAAATTTGCCTTGGATGATTTTATGAGAGCTCTTAGTTTTTTACTTATAATGATCAAAGGTGTCTTACCTTTCAAGGATTTTGCTCTATTTTGTAGTAGCTTCCTCCTTTTGTTGTAGAGCTTGTTTATGGCTGGGGTCCACCAGACTGGACGCTTGCCTTTGGTACAGAGAGTCTTAGTTTTGTTTGGGATTGCCTGATTCATGCAGTCCTGTAAGTGCTGGTAGAAGGCATTTGTAAGTGATTCAGCGGTTTGAGTAATGTTTACCACTGGCTCAGGGGCCTTAAAGGAGACCACACTAGTTTGTAGAAGTGTGAAGTCGGCTTTTGAGAAGTTTTTCACTGTGGTCTTTTTTATTTCAGGTGGGGGCGGGATGAGGACCTCCAGCGAGATTAGTTTATGATCTGATCTCACCAGTGAGGGGTATACTTCCGGTGTTGAACATTGTGATCCCATGTTCGTGATGATGAGATCAAGTATGTTTTCTCCTCTTGTGGGGATGGTGACTAGTTGTTCCATGGCATTTGAGTTTATGAACTCCAGGAACCTTTGGGCTAGAGTGTTTGGGCTTGAGTAGTGTTCCCAGTCTATATTAGGGTAGTTGAAATCACCTAGTATGATGGTGTTTGGAGATACATTTATCCCCTCTAATGTTTTCAGGAAGGCCATGTGAGGTTCCTGAGTTTGAGAGGGTGGCCTGTAACATGCTACAAATTGCAGAGCAGTCTTGCCTATGGTTAATTGCACCTGGATGGTCTCCGATGCATCGTGCGTTGCCACCAACCTTGAGGTGTGGGTGTCCTTTATGAATATGGACACCCCCATTCCTTTCTTGGTGTTGTCCGGATTTTGGGGCCGGAACGCATGATATGAGGTGAAACCTGATAGTGCTGGGGTGCTCTCAGGAGCCTTGAACCAGGTTTCTGTCACAGCACATACATCAATGTTCTCCATACTGAGAAGGGCCTCGAGTGCGTGCAAATTGAGATTGAGAGTTCTGGCATTGAGCAGCATTACCCTAAGTTTTTTTCCTTTTTTGTGTTCTAGGGTGGTAGGTTTAGAATTTGAGCCTTGCCTAAAAAAGGCACTATGGGGGTGGCAAGAGCCTTTGCCAGTATCCGGAAGCCTAGGGGTGACAGGTGCAAGCCGTCCCTTGCAAAGCAGCGTGGCTTGTCCAGCATGTCATCCCAGGCAGACAGACATTGGATCCCCTTTGAATGACACCAGAATTTAAGCCAATTATTAAATCTGATCATCTTATCACTGCATTGTGGCATCATTCTAGGTGAAGGTAGGATACTTCTCAAGGTCAGGGTCATACCTGCCTGGGCTACATAATCAGAGAGCTCCTCAATGTCTCTTTTCATGTAGTCCAAGGAGGTACGTCTCAGGTCGTTGACACCAGCGTGGACAATGACTGAGTCGTACTTGTACCTGCTGTTGAGAGACCTGAGTGCTTGCGTTATGTGGCGGATTCTAGCGCCCGACAGGCAGCTTACTGTGACCTTCTCCTTACTCAGTCTGGTGAGCGGACGCCAGTGTGTCTGACTATGGAGTCACCTATGACAAGTATGTTTGGTGTTGTATTTGGCCTTAAGGGCAGTGACTGCTTTGCACACTGATTTTTTTGTTTATGTGTTGTTTGTGTGGTGTATTGAGTTTGCAGTTGCTTGGGTGTCTGCTTTGGAGGCCTCTGCTGTTTAGGTAAATTTTTACTCAGAGCCTCCGAGTATGTCTTAGTGTGTTTATGTGTTTGATTCAGTGGTGTGGTTGAGTTATGTGAGACTGGTATTGTGGTGTGTGTAGTTGCCTTCTCCTCCTGCCTGGTCTTGCCAGTCCTGAGTTGAGAGAGCTCAGCCTCCAGTCTGGCTAAATAGCTGCATCTCTCACAAGTGTTAGTGTTACGTGGGAGGAGGAGAGGGTTGTCCGTGTACATGAGGCAATTGTAACATTGTCTCAGAATTCCCAGATTCACCAACTGGGCAGGAGAGGACGCCAGCATCTGACCCTTCGACATGCTAGAAAAAATTATGAGTTGGTATGAGACAGAAAAGTAGTGGGCTTAGCAGGGAAGTGGGCACTCCTGGGGGGTTTTGCTAGTGAGAGATTTGTATAATATAGGAGTGCTTGACCTGCAAAGAGAATGCTTATAAGACAAGTGCTGAGCTTTTTGAGAAGAAAAAGCTATTTGGAACAAGTGCTGCACTTTTTAGTGAAGGTGTAAACTGTTTAGGTTCCTAACAGAGCAGTTCTAAGGGAAAAATTGAAGAACAGACTTTCTGGAGCCAGAAAGAGTTTAACCGGCGCTGCCCGATGCTGCTCTAGTGGCAACTCCTCGCTAAATCGCGCTAAAGCACGTTAAAGCGTGCTTGATAGCAGGGGCTGGAAAGAAGCCATTAATTCATTAAAGGATCTTCATTATATGTGCAAACAGCGTATTTTAACCATCCTATGACCTTCCTAGTTGAAGTTGTTAGTAAGTCATTAGTATGTGTTCCACATTTTGCCCATTTGTTCCACATTATGGAGGCGAGTGTTCCTCATTTTGGTGATGGAAGGTTGAGAGCTATGTACGCCAGTATTCGCACAGCGGTCTGACTTTGTATGGGGTATTTCTAATGTAGTCCCTATCTGTATTTCGTGCTATGCCTTACTGCAGCTATTCCGACAGATTTCCAGTTATGGGTGCCATCTTGGTCGTACGCATGTCCATCCATGGGAATCGCCTACAGGACACTGGTATAGGGCTGTACATATTTCACACCTGCTTTCCGCATTATCCGGTGGATGCTTTGCACCATTACTGGGGATTAAGTCATGTGCTATACCACATCCCTCCCACGGGGCGGGCCTATGGATTCTCTGCCAAACAACACCTAGGCCCATTTCTGCATACCCAGGTTCCCATGCCTGCAACCCCCGACGGTACACATTACACATGGTTAATGTGTGCGGTACTGGGATGTGGACGCACTTCTATGGACTCGCCACTCTGGGGATATCTGTCCATATGTCCTGCATTTCATGAACACATGTGTCATCAACCTTGAACAAGCTTTTAGTGCATGTATAGCTGTTCTGTGGTTGCGGCTGTCACTTCTTTTGCGTCAATCGCAGCAGGGGTTGTGAATGGAGCAATTTTTGGAGTCCTACAATGGACACCGGTGTGCATGTATAAAGTGTAGAACTTGCTGGACTGTCACCTTCTGGCCAGTGGTTTTGACTGCTGCTGTATGTTCCCGCTCATGACGCCTGTTTGACCACCCATATTATCTATTACTTGGCATATTTATATCCATGTGTCATATATAATGGACGAGGTCTGTTGTGTGTACATATATACATGTGAACCCCTTGTTTCATACCTTGCTTTGTTACTGTCTGTGGTTTACCTGTGTACACACATATATAACCATACCATGCCTTTCCACTGTACAGGTTCTGGCAGAGTGTACGGATGGTTGGCCCTTTATCTTAGGTGTGTGTTACATTGACCTGTGTCTATCTGGCAATTTGCTGGAATTTCATGTGAGACTTACTTGATTCTATAGAGACTTGATTCTATAATTATGACGTGCTTCCACTGACTATATTTTTCTTTGTCTTCTGGAATCTTTCTGTAACCAGTCCTTTTTGGACACTTTCTATTGTTGTTCATTTTTGTTTACATATATGACTACTTTGGTATGTTGTGCTATTATTGTGTGTGGAGCATTTCTCCCCAGGCCTCTACTGACACTGGACATATATCCAGCTAGCCTAGCCCGGTCAACAAATGTAAACCAACATAAAATGTACATAAACGTACGGTGGCACCTTCTGGCAAGTAGGTCGGGTTACAGATGCATACCCTTCGTCAATCCCTGCTACTAACACACCCATTATTCTATCCACATTCTGTGTTTGTCTTATCACATATCATGTGTTTCTCACTATTTGTACCAGTAATTTGCATGGCATTGTCTGGTTCCATACTTTCAGAGGCTGACAGTTTTGAGACATGTATAACTAACATGGAGGACACAGCATTAACTTACCCTGCTGTGAGCGGATCACACACGCACAGGCGCACTTGCATTTCCTAATTGTGGGTTACGCGCAGGCGCACATGCATATCCATATTCTGGGTTACATATGTTTACTGAGTCTGTGTGATTACGTGGCCTGTATTAGTTGTGACTGTTCCAGTAACATATCTCTGATCCGGTTAACGGACATGTGCGGAACACACTTTCACCTTTACACATGTAACTGTCTTTGAGGCACAGACGCATTACTTACACGTTCACATTTATATGTTCTAAAGTCGTAATTCAAATGGGACTGCATTCACGTTGGCCGGTTGCTGTGACCACTACACGTTTGCTGTTCTGTCTCATTTATATGCATATCCATGGTACATAGCTACATTAACATATCCCCCCCCCCACCCCCGCACTCACTTACGTCACAGGCATCCATTCTTCTGCTGGGAAAAGTGCGGTACTACATGTTACACATTCCCTATTCCCTACTGCTCTTGACCCAGGATGCATATGGCGTGACCGCAGGGATATTCAGATCACAGGGGCTTATAGCCCCAACGCATACAGGTCTTTGATTGTCAGGGTGTTCCTGTGGTGCTCTGGGTTTGGTCTTGTCCGCCTAGTGTACGGAACTGCCGTCACCGTGTACGAATGTCAGACGAGGCACATGGGCACGGTTTGTCCATGTCTATTATACCATAACCACCCCCATTATTCCTAACCGTGCACGCTGATTGGCCAGCGTGCTAGTCGTAGATCGGGTTATAGTAATGGCACACGGTCCGGTCGCACGGACCTATTTCCATAAGTATACCTCGGTATTTATAACCTGTCTCGTTATGTTACATGGGTTTAACATAGCGTGACAGCTTTAACTGAGCCACGGTGATGTCTGTTGCTTACTTTGGGGCAGTCTCGCTCTGCTACACACATTTAACATAGCAGGACAGGTTGTACAACACAGCAACGGGGACACCGAGCTCTCCGTTGCTGTTTTGTATTGATTTGCTATGTTGACTGCGTTTTACATAGCGAGACAGTTTCGACATTAGCAACAGACATCTCGCTCAGTACGTCAGCACCACCGCGGATGCCAGACATCTGCAGACGGGCAGCAGACAGGCATTATGCTGTACCATTATGTCTGAGGATTAATAGTTTATTTTCCTAGATGATATGGCATAATAGCAATAACCTACGTCTGGGTGTGGGTACTGCTGTATTTACCCATGGTTGCCTTTGTTTGGTCCCTCGGGCATCGCCCTTGGGACTGCACCATGTCTACCGTGGGTATATCCAGCATTACCCACACCCAGGCATGGGTTATTGCTATGATATTCATTCCGTATGTACAGACACGAGTGTTTGGACAACCAACAATAGCTTCTGCTATTGGCATACAATGCTGTGGGTGGTGCCGGTTGTCATACATATGCCATGTTCTGCGTTTTTCCCATTCACACTTGTCTATCCCCTGTCCTCATTCATACGTGGATATTTATGTGGCACATGACTGAACTATGTATTACCTGCAGGTATGCTGTGTACAGTGCACATATGTGACGGTTGGTTACAGTGTATCTGTGTACCTACCTCTTTGATACTGGGGACTACCACACATCCTTCGCAGCATTACATGCGTATGTACATACTATTATTCGGTGGCCTGTGGAAGGTTGTCGGAGCACCGGTTACATGTGTCCCTATGTGTGCACGCATCGTGTTGGTCTTTGTCCGGCCTTCGTTGCTATCATGGGTTGGATGGTGGTGTTGGTGTGTGTTTCGGTTGTATTTATACTGCCGATATGTCAGTGGGGGGTGGGGTTGGCACGTGTTCCTCTTTGCAGGGGGCCCCATTATGGACATATGTGTCCTGCGTCGACACTTGACACGTGCCATATGTCCTGTGATATTGACACAGTCATGTATGTCTTCCTGCATTACTACTTGCATGTTACAGGCATTTTGTATCTGGTAGCATGACTATTATGTTGGAAAGCTTAGGCTATTCCCCTGCTATGACATAACCATTCATCCGGGCATTTACGTGTTATTCTATCCTTTGCATTGGCCGTGGGTGTTTTGCCATACGGAACAACACATATCTACGAGTGATGTCCCACCTTGACATTCTGTGCATGTGGCAACCCTGCTGGGGTGACCTGCTTGGTGGACGGCTGTTCCTCCCTGTGTATTGTGTTTGACATGTCTGCATAGCTAATCATCGGTACAGTGGCTGCACATACTGCTTTGTCCAGATGTGTACAGTTATGGACACCGTGGCGTGTGAACACCTATGGGGTTTCGACAGGTCCGTAACCACACGTGGGATGTACACATTCTGCCGACACATTCACATGCAGCCATTTGGATATCAGTACCTGGGATGGGATGTTGACATGTGGGGTACATATTTGCACGCGTGTCACTGCCTAGGACAATACTTCCTACTACATATGGGATGTACCCGCTGTATGTAGGTGTGCAGCTGCGCAAGGCTGCTAGCTGGATTGGGTGGACAGTCGGACATGGGTGCGGGTTACGTGCTATGACGGGGTTGTTGTGTATTACATTTGCATGCGTGGGTTCTGCTTCTGGATATTCCGATTCGGCATACGCCATCCTATGTGTATGTGAAGGTTACATTGCTGTGTCAAGCACATTTTGCTATACACGTTTGTCTGTGTTTGGGATATCTGGTTTCTTTCTGGTTGTTATATGGCCACGACTGCCCAGCTGTGTACTCTCACTACCACTGTGGGACTGCTGGTGACCATGCCCATGGGGCTAGTCGTGTGTAGTTGCGGCGCACTGACATGATGCAGTACACCTCCACTGGGTATGCCTGCTGACAGTGCATTGCGTGATGGACACGGTATTCCGAGTATCCTTTGTTCCATGGACGGGAACATTTTGTACTTCGTGGATTTATGTTTGGTTCTCCATTTTGTGTGGACGGGTACTATGTTGCATACTCTGCATACGTTTCATTATCCACGGACACTAGTTGGTGCGGTTACTATTGCAGGCAGCCTGTGACAGTCAGCACTTTAGGTTGCTCATCGCCTGCCGGCTTGGCCACGCCTACGGGCACATCCTACTTGGGCTCCCTGGACTCGCGCATGTGCCCTATGCACGTGGTTGTGGTTGCGGCGCACACTCATTACTATGCATGTGGCGCTGCTATGCCAGTTATACGCTGCATGGCTGGCGCAAGCCTTACGCCGGCCTTGCGCCGAGCTTCATGAATCTGGGGGATGGTCTGTATCCCCAAACATTTTCTTATGGCATCATATGGTGCTTCAAATATACTACAATAGCTTTAACTTTTTGCTTGTACATGTTATGTGAGTTTTAAAATGTTGGCTGTCTTCTTAGTGTTACTAACCCGAAATGCACTCAGTACAACCTAAGGAAGCAGGAAGAATTCTAACTTTTGTCCTTGTTTTCAGCATAGGTATTATTAAGTAATATGCTCGTTTTGGTATAACGAGTTTGAAAAGACAAATACTAGACAGCTTCACCTTCGCAAATAAAAGGAAATATGTAGTGCTTTATGTGCTTAAATAAATTGGTCCCAACAGGATCTTATTAAGGAGATGTTTAAAGAATTGTAATTTCAGCTTGTATACAAGAGGAATATTGTATTTTGGTGAATGTAATATACAGAATGTTAAATGAGGAAATCTAGCATAGAAATACAAGACATCATATGTTAAAATCTCTTGACTGTTTTTTGCTGTACCTCTTTTTCAGTATTAGAGTGTAATGTATGACAGACTTGAACTTTTTCACCCCTCTATGCTACCTGCCAAATCAAGTCTTCCACTGAACATTTCTTTTTGTCCTTTGAAGAAGTGGACAGATTCCCTCCCTTATGATGTTTACATTTATATAAGCCTTCGGCTTTGGGATTTGTATATGCTTCTACCTGCAGGGCTCCCCAAGGCAAGATTTGCTCAGGTTTCAATGTGTTATCAACACAGACTCAAACTACATATTTTTTCCCCTTTCAGGCCCTCTCATCCATTTTTTTCAGTATTGCGTTGCAAGTTTTACCTACACATGTTATCACAGGTGTAAAAGATGCATCTACCTTTGATATTAAAGCTTAACTTTCTCGTTTGTGTTTCTTATAAGAAATGAGAAAATAAGAACATTAGTAAAGGCATTCTAAGCATTGCACTAACTAAAGTTATATTTTCTTTCATATTTTAGTCACCAGATTGCTCAGTTCACATAAACTATGAATGATATTTTTTCATCTTATTGATATGCTACTAATTTTAGTATGTCTTTCTGTATATATTGTCTCTTTTCCTTGAGGTGTGCATTCACTGTGTTCCTTTTAATGATATCTTCTGTTATTAATTGACTTATATTTAGAGGTCAGAGAAGATTTAACCTTTTAACCTCTGCTTATATGCAGTCTTTAATCTTTTAACCTCTGCTTATATACAGTCTTTATAATTGCCTTTGGAAATACACTGACTGTTATCAATACTAGGTGGAATCTAACCCACCAAAGTGGGAAAAACTTATATGTTACAAGGTCTACATCATGCCATAATGGAGGGAACATGAAGGTTGCAGCAACATCACAATGCATAAGAAAGATGTCTTTCACAATTATGTGCATAATCTCTTTGGGCACCTAAATGTACTGACATCAAGACCCTCACACCATGTTTCCAGGAGTGAGTGATACTGGCTCGTGGCCTGAATTAATTCTGAGCCTTTCTAGGGTTTTCTTCTTGGACTACACCAGATACTGAAGCACTAATTTCTTCTTTTCAGACCAAAGTATAAGAATAGTACTTGGCCATAGAATTCTGTCCTTCTACACCCATCACTCTCTCCACAGCACATGAAATACAAGCCAAATCCATGAAATAAGTATCACAGACATTAACCTATGCATAGTCCCAAACATTTCTTGTATGAGGCTTGCATTTGTGCCATAATTTTATATCCCTGCAGCAAATATTTATTTATACATTCTTTGATATTATTAGTCTTGTCAGTGTTAACATTACTAGTTAGAACATAGCATATTGTAAATTAGTACAGTAATACCACATCTGCAGCAATTATACTGGTCACTGGAAATATTAAGATGATGAACAACTCATAAGCCACTTGCTAAAGTGTTGCATCATTACAAGTATTAAGTGTGAGCTAAATGTTTCAATTATTTTCACAGGCAGGTCCATTAGTGGTCATGGCTTCTTCCCATGCTGTCTGTTTTAAGTTAATAATAGGTGTTATGACTGTATTGGCATAAACATAACTTTTTCTTGGCTTGAGGAACAAATGTTTAACCTCAAAGTACCCCAAGGAAAAGAAATTACCTCAAACTGTACAGGTGCTACAAAGTTAGACGTAATTTGAAGAAACATCTATTTAGCAATATCCTGTAAATCCCTTTACCTATGTAGAATACAGGGCAATGCGTCATATAATAACTTCCTCAGACAAAAATCCAGTAATAAATTGCCAGTAAAAACATGTCACTGGAACGTTTTCATGCACAAATCATCTTCTAAGGAGTGTTATGAATCTACTGTCTTTGCCAGAATGAAACACAAAGGTGAAGAAGCTCACAGAAGATATACAACTGATTCCCTCAGAATGGGCATATCATTTTCATACAAAAAATCGCTTACTACAAAAAGCTTTCTGAAACAAATACGTTTTATATGTGGGTAGAACCTAATGTATGGGTAAAGCCCTGCACACGCATCATGGTTAGGGCTACTTCCCCTACACTACCCATCTCATTCCACTTTAGTAAAGGAGTAATTTCTCAAATTCAGCATTTTTTTGCAAGGCATTCAGTCATTCATTAGAGATGACATATCATAACACTGTGTCCATTTTACACTGTACAATAATATTATTATTATTATTATTATTTGTGTGTGACTCCAGTCTAGACTGAAAAGGGTCAGTCTGATCATCCAATTTTCTTATTTTTCACATTAAATTAATTAACAAATGTATACATTATGAGTATTTAACATATTCTGATTTGTAATGCAAATGGTGCTTGCATATCAAAGTTTATTCATTCTTATTATGCTACAGTTCATTTTCAAGTACTTTGTGAATAGCCAACTAAATAACATTGAGTATTTATTGTACAGAGCTACCCATTTCACACCGCAGATCCAATTTTCATTTTTGCAGGGTATCTGAGAAGCATATATATAAATGGTTATGTTCTACTAAAGAATAAAATTATTCTTAATCATGTTGAGTATATCACCAATTAATGGTGCACCACTTACACCAACTATTAGGAGTTGCTGCTTTACCTACTAAGTTAATTTCTAGGTAGGAGAAAGTACTGAAGAAACAATAAAAAGTGGCTTGTTAAGGACAGATACTGAATTCAGTTTAAACTCTCATACCTCGTGCCCTTTGGGAGCCTAGCTGGAGATGTTTGGATGAGAGTCTAACTGAGTTTAATGTGGTTGAAGGCATGTTGTTACCAAAGCACTAGACTGCAATAACATTTTTTTGTTTGCCATTTTTTGGTAGTTTATTTTGTAGTATTCCTTTTTTAGTTTTAAGTGGTAAAATATATATAACTTCATGGGGTTTCCTCTAATGGGATATCTTACAAGCAAAATGATCAAAATGTTATGTGTCTTGTTATGTTCATCACCTTTCTAATGGGCAAGATTCTAGGTCAGACTCCGAAAACCATGCACAGCAGCAGTAGTATAGCAGAGGTTATCCCCTCTCAGTGTACTGAATTGGGCATTTCACAATACCTCCCAGGATGATTTCATCCTGTGGGAAGGGTTCACCCAGTTCAACATCTCACACGAATAATGTAATGAATTAAATGCATTTTTGCTGCACCAAGAGCAGATAATGAGATTCCATAGCAGTCTGCATTAAATAATCACATTATCTGTTCTGCATGCAGCCTTGAACTTGCCTATGTACTTGGCTGGGCAGCTGACTTTAGGTGAAGTTCAGTTGTGCAACAACTCCACCTATTTATTAAACCAAGTATTGTAAGTAGAGAGCTGTCTGCTGCACTAGCTCCACCTGTAGGGCAGACTGGTGAATGCAGGTATAGCAGTGATCATGGCCATTATACCTGTGTTCACCCATTCAGGAACAGAGATAGGTATGTGGTGCCACTAGCCCACCAGCAAATTAAATCAATTTTTAACGAATGTCAATGTGAGCCATCCCCAAAACTGTGTGAACAGTTCGCACTACACCCATCCATGTATGCTTGCTACTTCAGCCTTTCCCCCACCTGACTCCAGGCACCTTCAGTACATCTCATTTGTATGTAGAGTTAGATAGTGCAGGCAGTCAGTCTTCCAGTACCTAGTCTCTCATATAGGTGGAGATGACACTTTGCCAGCACTTCTCATTCACTTGAATGGGATTGTCCATTAAGTCCATCTTGTAGATTGGTGAAACTTAGCAATGTACGTTGCTGACTTAGTTAAATATAATGAGCCTGATTGTTCTTTTGGAAGTGGATGTACATCTCTGGCAGCCACCCTTAACTTATGCTGAATGGGAATCATCAGAAACACATCTTGTGGACTCAGGTACAGAGTACCTGACTTACATACTGTGCCACTCCTTTGGGATTTGGTCTTCTACTGCTGTGCATTATGATTACACTTTTTTTGTTCTAGATTCTTACACAAAGTGGGGAGGACTGTTTATTCCATATGGAAAAAATTGCAATGTATTACACTTGTAAGGCCCATACTGGTAAACTGAAACTTATTAAACCCTATTGGGGCATGCGGGTGCTTCTGTACAGTCACCTGCATGATGCATTCAGGCATCAACTTTTGTACATGTAGATTTACATTAAATACACTAAAACCATGTTATATTTAAGCTGTTGAATTATATCAGCTTAAACCTTCAACTATGAGCAACATGCCTGCTAATGATACTTGACCCTATCAAGAGCAGTTGAAGAAATATCAAATGGTACTCCTCTATGGAATTATGCAGACAGTCATATTTTTATATTGTTGTAAATACCTCAACATCCAGACAACACGTCCGATACCTTATAGCAGAGCTAGCAAAAAGTTTTAACATTATGCATACAGTTTATTTACTAAAAAAATTAAAAAAATAATATAACTTATTTACTGTGGATTATAAAACTCATGTAGATACTTTGAATCTAATAACACCACTGTGAGGATAGATTTGTGCTGAACAATACTTCTGTTCATTAGCTGCAGTAACAGTTATGCTTCTAGAAAGATAAACTCTTACTTGGGTCTGCCAAAAGGTTCAGGATGCAATAACTGGAAGTTAAAAGGCAGTCTTCTCTAACATTTGTTATGTCAGAGTTACCACTGTAAGCCAGATTAGTTACTATACAGCTTGTTAATAATATGGCCTGCAGCTGACCATTTCACACATTATAATCAAAGGGTAGTCCCAGAGTTGTGGCTGCACATTTGTTTGGCACTGTGTTAATCTATTCCCGAAAACAAAGCTGAGGGTGTGCTAAACTTTGGGATAAACATTGTTTACTGGAAAATCTGTTTTGCATGCAAAGGGGCAGTGTTTTTGCCTGGAAATGTTTGTATGTACATCTCTACTTTTAAAGGTGAATGTGATATGTGCTGTTTATCTTTTTTGTTTATTTTACTTTAATATTTGTGCAGATACATGCTTTGTAAATGTGAGGGGTAAATAAATGGATTTATGTCTGGTACATGATGTTATCTGTTTCCTTCTGACTGGTATTTCTGTAGATGGAAATCTGGTTTTGAGAATATTATCTTTACTGAAGTAAATCTCAAAAGTCCCCATTAATATATGTTCACGTTTTCTGAGGAATCAGCAAAAAATTATAACTAAATCTAGTAGTACTTTCAAAATCATCAAACAAAACAAAACTTTGTATCAAATATGCTTTACTGTTCCTACAATTCTACTAACTGCTTAATATTTGCCAGTGTTCAGCCAGAAAAGACCAATTCTTGACCATTTCAGCAGTTAACAAATAAACGTGAATGAAATAATGTCTGTTTCTCTCCATGACTGCAAATTAATTTTCTTGTGTTTGGTTTGTATCCCCATGTCCACATACTCAGTTATACTGTCATGTAACTTTTTTGTAATATTCTCTGTTAGGTTTGTGAGCAGAACAGTAATGAGTTCTTCCAAATCAACTGTTGTTCATTTCCATTGTTTGGGGGTATCACATATAAAAGCAAGATAAATATCTTGCAGGTATGTTTTTCCTTATTAAAGTGGTTTGTCACTGAAATGACTTTGAATAGTATAAAGGTGAAGCATACTTTTTTGAGACTTAGAACCCAGCATCCCAAAATGATTGTCATAGACATATTCTAGATATCTCATTCCTGATCTGAAAGAGCTATTTATCTATTACTGATGTTTCTCTTGCTAAGAAAAGTGTGACACTAGTGAGGTGTATATTAGTATTTAATGCGCCACATGGGTTCACATATAGGCTAGGATTCATAGGCAGTAAGCACTTTGTGATGCACAATTTAGCATGAGTAGCAGCTACAATTAGGTTTTAGGTGATTCTGAGATGCAGAACATTCATTTAAAGGTTAAAATACTGTGGTATACAGAGTATGCTAACGAGTGCCAAAATGGCAGACCAATTCAGAAATGTATAAAGGATATACACTACACTGCAATGCATACCAGATCTTTACACTGAATTTTGTAGCATATGAGAGTGTACTAATGTTTTGATTCTTAGAAGTTGTATATTAGCAGTATGGTTAATGACTGTATTTGAAGCTAATGTCTGTAAGGTTTAGAGTAGCAGCCATATGTGCCAACAGAGGAGGTAGAGACAGCTCTCAATATGTCATCAGCTCAGTGACCAGAAGGTTCTAGACCATTTCTTTATGGACAGAGAGATTGTTAGACACCTAGTTGAACTGTGTCACATATAATAAGAATCAAAGAGTATGTGCGATATGCCCATTCCTACAGGTAGTAAGGCATGTATGGCTTTAACTATACTAGGTAAGTATCCTTTCTGTGACTTACTGAGGATATGTTAGGGATATCTCAGCCATCAGCCTCATGAATTCTGAACCAGTTTCTCAACATCATGCTGTAGTATAATAAGGAACATATTTGACTGTCTAGGACTTCAGAGGAGACAGCCAGCACAATGTAGACATTTTACAGTATTACCCATGTCTCTGAAGTCCTGATGGCCATAGAATATACACACAATTCCATTTAGGTCCCACTTAGTACTGACTATGATGGAGCAACAGGAAAAACTTCCACTCCCTTAACTCTGTTAAAAGGACATATCTGAATTGGAAGTTAATGGTCAGTTAATAATTAGACAAGCTGAAAATGTTAGGAAATTAGGGTTCCTAAAGTGGATCAGTATAAAAACTATTCTTAAATTATTTAAATGAACAAAGCTTTTATCACGAAAAAGAAACTCTCAGTTTTAAGACTGCTAAAGCATTTCAGAATTTATTGCAATAAATATGTTAAATTAGGTTGTTTATTCAAAAATGGCTTAAAGAAAAAGGTATGGTCTGGCAATTATCATTTAGCCACATTTTACTGTTTACCTGAGGCACAGAGGAAGGAAGGTGTATAATATCAGGTGATCAGTGTCAGATTTGAATATCCGATAATATTGATAAAGTCATTGCAGTGCATGGAGTGCATTGATTATACACCAATTTCCAGAAAAAGACAAATCAGTTAAGCACTTCCATCAAAAGACACCCAATCTTAACAAGTGTTAAGCACCCCTTGTTAAAACTGGGTATCACCCCAATAAGTTAAATCTGTCAGTACTGACCAGCAAACAACAGCAGCAGTATTAAAAAATAGATTTGTTTCTGCCTGTTGTCTGTCCCTGTTCTGCCTGCTGTCTGTCCCTGTAATGTGTCCCTGGCTTTATGTAACAGAAGGTGGGTTTTGGAATAATGGTTAAGGTGTTCAACTTATGGACTCAATTTACAGGTTTGATTCTGAACTTGGCTTATTGGCTAGGATTAAAATGGCCCTTCAGGGCAGTTAGCTTAGCATGACCCTATGAAATTATGACAGTGTTTTACTGCCTTTCTACAGTGCTTGCTAATGGCTTTGAAAGCAAGTAAAATACTTAGCACTTTTTTATGTAAGTAGTAGTACAAGAAACAGATAAAGATCCATACACTGCAAGGAATTATGTTCAGAGAGCCAGTCGTAATTCTTTATTACGTGTTCACATCATGGATATTGAGATTCACCTCTTTTACTTTGCTTTCGAGGTGCATTCCTTGGCAACCACATCTCAATCACATGATAAGCAGGTTATGATCAGCATCCAGTTCATAATCCTCTATGATGCATGTCTGAGTAAATCAGCTGTACACTTGCAGTGCTGCACTACAGCCCTCTAACATTTCTTACTGAACATCTCCTGTATTTTATCAAAAGACGAGCTAGGTTTTTGTAACATTAGACATCACATGCTGGTATATTAGTTTTAAGCATGAAAATGGAGTGAGGTCACCTTATATTTTCTATGAAGTAAACCACTTAATAATTATTTAGTATGACTGACTTGTTTGACAATTTACTTTGCTTCTGCCAATGATTAGACAATTTGTTAACAATTCAGAGGTACTGCATTGGGTCCCCCCTTTCTGCCACCTTATCCATGCCTACCTGTGTTTGTTTTGACTTGAGTACTGTTCTACAAATGAATGTTTTAAATATCAAGTAATATAGTTCTTCCATTTTATTGATGATGCTATTTCTGCATGCAAGGGGGCACTCAGGATGTTAACTATTTTTGTTTCTGGTTTAAGAAATAATCATTTTAATTAGTTTCATGTATGAACACCATTCTTCTTAGATTAACTCTCTGGTTCTTACTGTTTGGGAATTTAAGGACATTGTAAATATTTAGATAAAAATATATATATTTTTGACTACCTTTTAGACAGTAGGCATCAGCCCCCCCAATCTTTTGTCAGCATTGCGTAAGGGTAAGGTTTTGAGACTAAAAAAAAGAAACCTGAAGCCAGGACACTATGCACTACTGTCAGAACAACATACTACTACTATGCCAAATCAGGACCTTACTAAAAATAGGAAGACTGAAACTTAATGGTTATCATTTAGTGAATTCATTTCTCACTTCTCACCACAGCTCTCAACCTCTTAGCATAAAAAAACCAGGGCAAAGCTCACAAGTGGTGGTGGCTAGGGACTTCAGGCTTTTTTTACCCTGTACCCAAGGTGCAGGGTTTGAGCCTAAGTACCTCTAGTGTATTAAATGGGGGGGGGGGCATTTTCACACACACACACACATACACAAACACGTAGGCCTCAGCTCTAACAGTGTGATTCCGATTAAAAACTCGGAAATGTGGCACTCCTTCATTTGAATCCCAAAACTCGGTAAAAAATGAGTAATTTGGCATGGTTGGGAGGTATGTTGGGTATTCTATAGCTCCAAGTGTGTGTACATAGTGTCTGACACCAGTTGCATGTTGCAAAGCATTCACATTTTTCCTTATTAAGATGACAGTCTTATTTTTGCAGACTATTTTTCAAAATGTCAGGATTCCCTGGCCTTTTCAGTCTGGGGTTCCAGGTGAACTTTGAGAAATCTTCTCTCATTCCTACTCAAAGGATAGTTTTTTAGGATGCCTTCTAGATATCTTTCTTCTGCATGACAAAATAGACCTTTACAATGAAGAGTTTCTGAATTTCTCCACCTAGTCTCTGACCTTAGCCAGGGAATATATCAGGATTCTGTGTTTTATGGCCCCTAGCATTCTGATGATTCAACTGGCCAGACTTCCAATGAGAAACATTCAGTGGTTCCTCAAATCCATTTGAATTCAGCCCCCATTTTTCTTTCAGATTCCAGTGTTTGGCTTTGTCAGAAAGGAGTTACATTGGTGGGTGCACCAGTTATTGCTCAACCCAGATCTCCACTTCTTCCTTCCAGTCATCACCAAGCCTGTAGCCACAGATGCCACAGACGCCACAGACTTTGGGGAGCTGTGTAAAAGTGGGGTGCATGTGCAGGGCCTGTGAAACAAACAGGACAGAATAAAGCACATAAATATCAAATAAATTATAGCAGTAATAAATAATTTCAAATCTCTAAATCACCTTTTGCTAGTAATCAAAGACAACACCACAGTGATGTGGTACATAAACAGACAGGTGGGAACCAGATCATTCCCCTTTGTAGAAAAGCAGTGGTAGCCTGGGAACTAGCAACTCAGCACAGTCTTTCCATTCATGCTATCTAAATTTTGCCAGAGCAAAATATTATTGCAGACAAGCTGAACAGAACCAGGACAGACCATGAAGAATGAAAAATGAACCTGTGGGTCATTCAGGAAGTGATCAGACCGTGGGGAACTCCCCAAATAGATTTATTTGCCTCCACTCACATCACACCATTAAAGAAACTGTACTGCAGGATTCCTTGCAAGCAGGCCTGGAAGACAGATGCCTTCTCATTCCCATGGATGGTAATGTTCCTGTACTTCTTTCTACCCTTTCCATTCACACAAAACAGGGTTGTTTTTCAGTTAACTACCTGAATGATAGAGTTTTACTAGCTATTAGTCACTTGTTTTCGGAGAACACGCAACAGGTATTAAAGAAGGGTAGGAAATCTGCTATTATATAATTGTTTATGGAAAAATGGAAGAAACTTTTTAATTGATGACAAACTAAGAACCAGGATCCTCTAATTCTTCAATATTTGTGTGAGTTAGTAACCTCTGGCCTGTTTAACTCTTCTATCAAGATTGATGACTGTTTCTGTCTGTCTGCCCTTACATTGTCCCTTTCTATGCAGCCTCAAGGCAAACAGTTTTTGAAAATGTGGCTGCATCTTCATCCACCTAGAAGGCAGATGGCTTCTCCTTGGGATCTCAGTTTTGTTCCAGAGAAATATACAGTTTCCAATTGAAGCAGCTCATCAGGTTGAATCGTTCTTAACTTGTAAAACAGTGCTACTCATTGATCTGACCTCTGCAAGAAGAACACCTGAGTTGCAAGCTATTATAGTGAGGCAGCCATATCTTATTTTTTTCATAAGGATAGGGTTTATTTGACAATAAATACATTATTTATGCCTAAAGTAACTAAGGAAGAAACAATTTTGCATACTCTGGCTATACATAGATAACTCATATACTATATTGTCAGGATTAAAACCTTCAGGAGTTGAGATCAGCTGTTTAATTGCTATGAAGCATTGTTCTTAAGTGGTTTGCTTTGTTTAAAAGAGTTTCAGACATAAGAATTCAGAATCAGATTTGCTAGGGAACAGACAGGGAGATATTCATATCATGTTTTCTTTTTAAGTTATACTCCAAAGATCAGATTAAAGAGAAAGCAAGACATTCTCTGATGAGAAGAGCTTGTCTTTTACAAGTAGTGGTATTTTAATGTATTATTATCACTTTGATACCTTCATCTATAGAGACTCAAGTGCTTTAATGGAAACAAAGTGTGCAAGTCATTGGCGCTTTCCACCTCTTCTCCATCCTACTGTCATTACCAGCTTTTGTATAATAGTGTAAACCTTTCCTTCTCAAGCACTCTGTATAGAAACTCAAATATTTCAGTAAAATTTCTACACTGAAGGTCTCTGGTTCATAGGTTCATAGGTATATACACTAGGCTAATAGCCCTGGGGCCTTTACAAGCCTAGCCCATAGGATTACCCTGGCATAGTGCCACCCGACCTTAGTTCCCAGTGCCACTGTCAAGTAGAGCCACTGGAATTATCTCTGGGGTGAATTTTCTGTTTCCCATCCATTCATCAAGATTTCTCTTGAAGAGAGTCAGCGAGGTGCTCTGCTTGACATGTATGGGAAGTCTGTTCCATAGCATGGGCTGTCTCTGGGTTATGAACCTGTCCCTCCTGCATGTTCTGTTAATTGTGGTAATGAGGTTGAGGTCTCTGGAGTGTGTGGTGCAGAAGCATTGGGATTTCTTTAGATGTAGCATTTCTAACAGAGCTGGGTCAGACATGGCTTTGTAAGTCAAGCAGTGAGCGATATGAGACAGAGAATAGTTGGAGTTTTTTGAGTCTGCCCATATAGGACAAGTGTTTAAGGCCTAGGATCCTCTTTGTGAGGAACTTTTGTGGCCTCTCCAGTTGTTGCAGGTGTCTAGTGAGATACATGCTAAATAGGGCAATGTACTTAATGATTGACCTAATGAAGGAAGAGTAGAGGGAGACAGTGACCTCTTTCTTCCTGGATGCAAAACCCTTAGTAATGAGATGTGTCACATAGAAGGACTTTCTGACCACAGTGGCAATGTGGTGATCAAAAGAAAGGTTGATGTCAACCTGTGTTCCCAGATCTCTTATAACGCCTTCTGTGTTCAGTGGATTACTGTCGATGTGGTAATTCATGGGAACCAGGATTTTTCCAAAGGGGATGACGACACATTTTTTGGCATTGAGCTTAAGGCCATGGTTCTGACACCAGTCGTTGGTCACAGTGAGACCATTCTGCAGGATGTCAACATCACTTGGGGAGTTAATAATAGCTCCCAACTTGCAATTGTCTACAAACTTTGTCAGCCAGAGTCCCTTAATGTTGGCCTGGACTTCAGAGAAGTAGATACCAAACAGGAGAGGATCCAGGACCGAACCCTGTGGGACACCACTTATGACTAATCAGCAGTCTGACTTGGAGTCAGCTACTTTCACACTGTGGGTTCTATCTGTGAGCCAGTTTGCAACCCACCTAGTGATATAGGGGTTGATGCCAAGCTTAGTGAGTTTTTCTATGATTCCTGAGTGGGGAATGGTATCAAAAGCCTTGGCCAGAGCAAGGTAGGCTGTATGAACCACCTTGCTTTCATCCACAGCTCTGGTGACTGACTCAAAGAAGTCAACCAAGTTGAGCAGGCATGATCTACCAATCACAAAACCAAACTGTCTGGGATCCAGAGTTTGGAGATTTCCTATATTCTTGTTTATTTGGTCCCTGATGATGCGTTCCATAGCTTTGCATATCAGACTTGTCAGGCTAATGGGGCGATAGTTCCCAGTGTCTGTAGTCGCTCCTCCTTTGTGGAGAGGGATGACTGTAGCAGTGCGCCATTTGGCAGGGACAAAGCCTGAGGTGAGGCTGTGATTGAACAGAGCACACAGGTGAGGTGCCAGTTCACTCTGTAGTTCATGTAGAACACAATCAGGGATATTGTCAGGTCCCATAGAAGCTGTGTTCGTGGCCTTGGACAGTGCTGTTTTAACCTGTGCAGCAGTAATACTGGGTGCCTGGCAATCTACTGGTATTGCGATTGGTCCTTTGGGGGGGGGGGGGTAAAGTTGGCACTGAATCTGTTGGCCAGTATACTAGCAATATCTGTTGGCTCGGTATAGGAGGTACCATTGTGCAGTAGCTCAGAGCAAATCTGGGTATTGCCGTGGAGATTCTTTACATAACTATAGAAGGCCTTGTGGTTGTCTTTATTATCTGCTGCAATTATGTTCTCATACCTAGCTTTAGAGGATTTGATGAGGGATCTCAACTTTTTGTTGAGGCAGATAAGGAAGTTTTTTCCAGTCTTGGGACTTCACCTTATTCCACATCAGTTTCCTCCTTCTGTTGTAGAGTTTGTTTATGGCAGGGTCCACCAGATTAGCTTCCTTTTTTGGAGGAGAGTGTCTTGGTTCTATTGGGTATGGCGAGATCCATGCATTTGTTTACGTGTTCGTACAGTGCATTGGTGTATGATTCTGCAGTAAAGCAACTATTCTCCATTTGCATGGGTGCCGTGAAGTTAGCCACCACTGTTTTTAAGATCCCAAAGTTAGCTTTGGAGAAGTTTTTCATGGTGGTTACCTTTGCTGGGGGGGGGGTGGATTTCCAAGGTGATTAGTCTGTGATTGGATCTAACGAGGGAGGAGCTGACTATTGGTGTAGAGGAACGGTTGCCCATTTTAATAATGACCAGGTCAAGGATGTTGCTACCTCTAGTGGGGGTAAGAATGATCTGGTCCAGGGCATTGGAATTAATGAACTCCAGGAAACGTTGGGCAAGTGTATTGGTACATGAGTAGTTTACCCAGTTAATGGGGGGGTAGTTGAAGTTGCCTACTAAGAGAGTGTTAGGTTGGCCCCTAATATTCTCCAGGGTGCTTAGGAATGTGGAGTGTGAGTCTTAGGACATGTCTGGGGACCTGAATTGCTGTCTTACCCAATGTTAGTTGCACCTGAAGTATCTCTGATGCATTATGCTGGGCTACAAGTCTGGAGGTGTGTGCATCTTTTATAAATATGGAAACACCACCGCCTTTGGAGCTTCAGTCTAAGTTTTGGGGCCGAAAGGAGTGGAATGAGTTATAGTCTGGTAGTGCAGGGGTGCTTTCTGCTGTCTTGAACCAGATCTCTGTTACAGCACAAAAGTCGATGTTCTCCATTTTAAGGAGTGCCTCGAGTGAGTGCATTTTGAGATTAAGGTTTCTAGCATTGAGCAACATGACCCTCAAATTGCATTTGTTTGTAGCTGTTACGGTGGTAATTTTGTCTTTGAAACACCACCTAAAAAAGGCACTATAGGGGTGGCAAGACCCTTGGCCAGTATCCGGAAGCCCAGGGGTGACAGATGCAGGCCATCTCTGGCAAAGCATTGAGGTCTGTCATTCATGTCATCCCAGGCAGACAGATACTGGATCCCCTTAGAATGATTCCAGAAACTTAGCCAATTGT
Source organism: Protopterus annectens (assembly GCF_019279795.1). NCBI lineage: Eukaryota > Metazoa > Chordata > Ceratodontiformes > Protopteridae > Protopterus > Protopterus annectens. The sequence continues at coordinate 1,612,207,105 of NC_056725.1, forward strand.
TGAAATCAATGGTATCTGAAGAAAGCAGTAAAGCCTTGAATATAACAGAGATAACTTAAAACATTGTTTTTAAGTGGTGTACTTTGCTTAAAAGAGTTTCAGGCATGGTTGTCTGTAAATGGCTAGTCAGTGATAAATCTTATTTAAAAGTTCCTATTGTATTTGTAGTTGAATTAATTCCTAGTGGCATTCTCAACTTTTCATTTGAACAAGGCTGGTCTTGACTTTCAGATGATGAAAGTAGCATGACATTAGCCCTTTAAAGTGGTGTATATAAAAAGAGAACAGTGGCTGCATGTAATTCTAACAGTAAATTTAGCCTAATGAATGACCATATAATATACAATGAGATGTATTGCAATACAGTTTTAGTGGCTGCTTTCTTTTTTTTAAGTGCATAGCATTTATCTATGAGTTATACATCTGAATGCAAATTAGATCCATTTGCTGTTGCTGCGAATTAAATGAAGAAGGTCACATGCTAAGTCAACGCATTTTGCACTAGATGAGTAGAAAAGCTGAACTGCAGATTTAATCAAAACTAAACCTGCCACATACTGAGTGTGCCGATGCATACAAATATATAGATACACATACACATATACTGGCTTTCTCTCTCCCTGTTAAACATAGCTTAACCTCCTGGATTAAATTCCAAAAGGAAGTGCAGTGAATGTGAGTTATTATTGTCTGTTTACAGCAGAAGTGTTTGGTAAGGCCAAGTGTGATAATGACTATATGTTTTTTTTTTCTTTTCTGCTGATAGTCATACAGATTTTCTATAATGTTCTGTAGCTGAAGGACTCATGGAGGGGAATCCTGAGATTCTAATTTAGATTACGGTTGCTGACTTTTTAAGAAGACATGAAGATTATGGAAACACCAGTGTCCTTTCTTCCTGTCAGGTTACAATTCAGATAATACTAACATTTTCTGAGATAACCTGTCACCATGGAAACCAGTGTTTTAGATGCTAATGAGTAGGGACAGAACATGGTTATGTCAGCCAGTATTTAAATCTAAACTTAACTAGTGCTGTCAGACAGTAGCTCTTTCCAGAAGTTTTTTTTTTTTTTTTTTTTTACTTAACACTGTATAAAGCTGTGGTATGGTATATGTTACAATCTTGCATTTACTGTATGTTCATGAGTGTAAGAAATCCTGAATAGTACAGGTTGTTAAAATGATACAGGACTTTAATTATAGCAAAAAATAGCGTAAATGCTGTGTCTGATTTCCAGGCCTGTTCAAATAGGCTTCTTTGCTGGAAGTGAAGTAACAGCCCTCATAATGTGCATGCACTAAGTCTATCCCATTAAATTTGACACACCAAAAGATATTCAGCATATCTTTACAGCTGTTAAATTAACATAAGTCTCTACCTGTACTTCTTTAAAATACAATGACTTAATTGGCATATCATTATTCATTGTTTTAAATCAGCAGTTTTACCGGTAGCTATGTTTCTTTCTCTCTCTCTACTTCATTATCTGCTCTGTTTTAGCGGCCGCAGCTTCTGATCTCCAAATTTTATTTCTAATCCTTCCTTGGAACAATACTAGGAAATAAGTAACTCAGAGTGTGACTGATTCTATAAACATATTCACTATTCCCTGTAAATGTATAATACTGAGGCACTATTTACATTTCCTATTGTTTCAGATCTACTGTAACACTATGAAGGTATACAGTACATTGATTCAAAGATCTGGATGTCATTTCACAGCAACAAAAGTCTTACTGCAAAAATGTGCAAATTCCCTTGGCAAGCTGCAAGGTTCCTAGTTGGCAGGTTATTGAAAAACTTATGGAAGCAAACTTCTTTTGTGAATGAAAACCTTGCAGGAGATAAGTAGTCACACAACGCATCGGGCCAACTCCACTACTGATTTAGCATTAATGAGGTGAACTGTGTTCTTCCCAACATAACTTTCCATTAGGGAAAATACTGAACAACAGTTTAAGGGTAGAGATCTCTCGGGAGGATTGCTGCCTGTCCTATGGTTTTATTCATGTCAATCTTCCTGGTCAATATCTATGAGGGATGTGTCATTAGATCAAGTACAGTTTGAGAGAATGCTGATGCTCCCAAGTCAATGTGCTGAGACCACTTTCACTGACAGGGAAGTCATCCCTGTTCTCTAGTGTTTTATTGGGGGGGGGGGTATGGGGATACTTCCACAATAGTGGCTAGAAGGCTAGCCAACTTGCAAAAAAAAGCCTTACTTTAAAGTTCACTGAAAGTAGGTTTGCACAAGTTTGTATTGGAGGATCAGTACTCAGTGAAAGAGTTGCTGAATTATTGATATGACTCCATTTTGTGCTACAGTGAACGGGCCCCAGTTTAGCAGCTTACTAAACAATCTGATCTGTACTCTGTTACAGCCATATCATTACAACAGTTTTCTGAGTAGAACCATGTTCACCATAATCAGTGCTCTCTACCCACGTGCTCAGTATAAGCGTAAGCAGACAAGGAAACACACCGAGGCTATTGCTTCCTCATTAAGCTGAATTTCTCAGCCTGGTCTTACTTTATTACCTATTCTTTGGTGGAGTACTGTGCATTACACCTGCACGCTGAAATTATAAATTTCCTCCTAACTCATCATCCTCTCACTAGATTAGCCAAAGCTTTTTTCTAACTTGTATATCACTTCTTGGGTAAGTGTGCTTAGCCTGCTCAGCTATAAGGTTAAAGTAAAAAGGAAGACTCAGCAGAGGACACAGTGCAATATATGTGGTAAGTTCTTTCTCTTCGACATGCTGTAATTCTTTTGTCTCTCAGTTTTTCTCAGTCTCTCCTGATCTTCTGTTTTACTCTCTCTATCTTCTCTCTCTCTCTCTCTCTCCTTTGATCTCTCAGACTCTCTATCTCTTTATGCTGCTCACTGTCTCACTCTGTCTCCGCCTTTTTCTTTCCTTCCCATCCCTCTCTCTTTCTCACCCTCTGCATCTCTCCCACTCTTGCTGTCTGTCTATGTCTCTCTCTGTTTTTATATTGCTCCTGCCATCTGCCCTCCTAATGCCTTATTCAGGTATATCTTTGCCTTACCTGTCAAAAGCTCCCTTATACTGATTAGTCTTGCATTACCATCTGGATGTATTACACCTGAGGATTTTTTTCACCTTGATAAGCCAATCTCTGCAGGATGCCTTTTAAAAGCAATCATATTAATTATTCTTCTGATAGATTGGCAACATGGGATTGCGACTTTCAAAGGACAGTACAAGTTACAGAATAGTGAAGGTTTCAGGATAATAGTTATATTTCATAAATAATGCATTACAAGATGAGTTTTATGTTAGAATTCAGAAAGATTTCTATATGTTCATTAGACTGGTGAAAGTATTTTAACCATTGACTCAGCTACAGAATTCAGTCATAGACATTATTGTGCATGTGCATACTGACGAGTTTGGAGCAACACGAACTTAAAAAAAAAAAAAGTTGATGGGCTATTTTCCAAAAAAGAAAGAAAGAAAGAATGAAAATGCAGCCCATGAGCCCTATCATAAGCATGAATCCTAGTAGTAAATAAGGAAGTTACGCCTTAAAACAAAACATGCTTCTGTTTAAAATACAGTTTTAACCAAGCTGATCTGTGTAGTGACTGGGCTGACAGAGGCAGCAGCCTGTGTGTGATGTCAGCATCCATACCTCCCACCTGACTAACCATGAAACCCAGGCACATTGTGCATGAGAAAATGGAAAAGTCCATTTTTTATGTGTATATTTATTAATTAATTTATTTTTTATTTGTGGAGAGAAAGATCTTCAGTTGATTCAATATTTATGAAACCCTATTCTCAAGGAAAGGATTGTTGAGAATGCAGAGTGAACAAAACTATAATACATATATATATATATATATATATATATATATATATATATATATATATATATATATATATATCAGTTGCACAATTATTATGTATGTATGTATTCTTTAACCAGGTAAACCCATTGGGTACAAGTTGCTTTTCATAGGGATTTTGCAGTGCTGCTTGGTTAAATACTTGCTCAGTCATGCAGAAGGCAAATGGAGGCTGAGATAATTAAACCATGAACTACATACAAGATGAATGTTATGTAAAGCTCATAAGCTTTAATCTTCTACATTAAACTACTAGAATACAAGTGTTTATATTCTCAGTACAGTAAAACTCCACATTATGAATCATTAGGACTAAATGCATATAGATATAGCTTTCTGGGCACTGTGTTAAATGTTGAGGCCTTCCTGTGCTCATGTACTTTAAATATTAGCTGCTACACTGCATTTTCCAGCTTTGCAGCTCTGTATCTAGACATCTGCATAAAGGTAGTGTAAGTTCTCTGTATTTGAGTGCATGTAATTATTTCTGATTAGGAATAATCTGTATCACACTGTACTGATAATTACTACACACCTTCTGTGAGTATTCTGTGTTCTAGTTTTATTAAAATTACTTGCTCAAAGTCATACATTGGACTTTTCAGGTGTAACATGGGAATTTTTGCTATGCACTGTTTCCTGAATACAAAGAGCTTAAGTACTATGTCATTGTACTAGAAGTCTCTGTTGTACTCACTGATAAGTGTGACATTTGGAAGATTGACTTTGTTCATTGTAAATCACACAGTGCATAAACCCTATCCTAGACTCTTTTTTACTTGGAAGGGGTGCAGTCTTTGAACGAATGGTTGTGGGTCATTATCTTCATATTTCCTTCCCTGCTGGGATCGGTTTTCCCGTTTCACGGTTAGCTTTCCATCTGTGTGATGTGATCAAATCATACTGACTTTGGTTTCCTTTCATCCTAATATAGTAGAGGAATGGACAATCTTCTATTTGCTGATTTCCAGTATAGTAGTCTATTTTCTTTGGCTGGACTGTTGAGAAGGGGGAACTAGGAGTGTCTTGCATACAACATCTGCTTTGAGTTAAATCTCCTGTAATGTCATTGCTCACGGTTGTCAGCTACATATGCAAATATTGCTTGGACGAACACTATAAAATGTGCTTACATTTTATCAAACGCCTATTTAAATCATTATATTGCCCATTTAAATAGCTTGTCAGATGGCAATACATGTCTGTCTGTCTTACTTCAGGAATGCTCATAGTCTGTATTTTAAGAATGTATTTAGATAATAACACTTTGGTACACAGCTAATTAATAGACATATGGTCCAGGAGACCATTTGTGAGCCTAGCCCATTTCCCCAGTTGCCCCAGAAAACTGCCTGGATAAGTGACTTTCTCAAGGTCATGCAGTAAGCAAATGAAGGCTGAGGGACTCAAGCACTGGACAAGAAGAAGCGGCTCATTTGCAGCACATAGCCTTATTCTTTTGACCTAAACAGCTGTGATCATGGCCCTAAAGGATAGCCCTTAAAAATAATTTGAGCTACACTTCATATGTTGCCCAGACAGTCTTCTATACTCAACTTAGTTCTAATGTTAAATAAATAAATGAATAAACATTTCATTACTAGACATTCTAAACACACTTTTTGATCCTTCTTTTACCTACTGTTTTTCTTGCTGATTTGTTTGTTTTATGTAATAACCACTGCAGATATTGAGTGAACTTATTCTCAACACATCTGAAGCCTTTCCATTAGTTTACGTAACAGAATACCTAACATTATTTTGATTTTCAGTTCAAATTTGTGGGTTGAACATATGTGTCTATGTATCTATCTGTATTATATATTGTACAAACAAATGTGTACAATCCTCGGCATGGTTCATTGTAAACGCACAGTAATGATTTAAATTTTACCAGGTAACAAAGGTAAACATTCCTGTTCTTTATTAAACATCAGACCAGTTTCATGTCTGTGCTAACAATCCACAGTAATATGAACCCAGTTTATTTTTATTTCTAGATTATTTGTCTTTGTATTTGGTGTTGAGTAAACATATCCTGTTCTTGAATAACTTTCAAGTGGCTTCACCTTCTTCTATCTATCTAGGTCCCTCTATCATTGTGACATTTGGTAGATGTTGACCATCACTGTTTTCTCCGATTATTCTCTCCCGCCTCTTCCTTTTCTTCTTGTGCCATTTACTGTCTACCTTTCTACTAGTATTCATATCTCACCTAAAAGAGTTAACAGCTCCCGTGTCTTAGGCTCCTCCTGTGTCTTTCATTTCCTTTTTATGGTCTTATTAGCTGCTAAATACATTAAAACAATGGCTTTTCATTCCAACTGAGATAATAGTTTGTTTCCTGTGGGTGAAATCCTAGTGCCCTCTTCATTACTATTTTGATGTCCTGTTTGAACGTTTCTATCCTGGGGCAATTACAAAAAATATGCTGCTATGTACCCTCTGGCATACCTCCAAAATATTAGTCAGCTCCTTGGCAACATTGTATTCAGTCTGTTTGGGGTGTAAAACTGTTTGCAGAATCACTTCACAGCAAATATCCAGAATTGTCTTGATTTAGTGATAGGTTTGGGTCAGTAGATATCTCATCATTGTTTCTTTGATATAATGATTCTCATAATTTTTTTCCCATCTGTTTGCTACTCCTTGCACTAATTTCTTAATTAAAGTTATTCATTGTGGAATATATTCTGCTTATTCTTCTTCTATTGTTAGCTATGCTTGTTCTAGTCTCTATTAAAATGTCAATTAAGGCAGGTCTTTCCAGACGTTTGACAACAGGCATATTGTTCTAATTTGTTAAACTGCCCTTTATATTTAAAACAAAATCTCTCTAGTCTGGAATGTATCTTTCTTAAAAGTCTGACCATTTCAAGGTTTTTCCTCCCTGTCTGAATTCTTTGCAAAATAGTATCTAGTTTTCCTTGTTCCACCATTTGATTAACAACATTTTTATCAGTATTAACCTTGTATGGTTACAATCCTATAGGATACAGTTCATACCTCAAGAGTTGAAATTAAGTTAGATGCTATTTTATGCCACCTAATCTTTGCTGATGGAGCCCAACATGCAAACTCTAGGTTAAGCCATGCTCCTCCTTGGATTATCCATTTTGACTTATAATTCCAGCTTTGGATCAGATGTACTCATTTTATTTGAGCTGCAGTATGGTATCCCTGTAACCCAGGCAAGGTTAACCTCCCCCATCATTGGATAATATCATCGTAGTCATTTCTGCCCACGGTTTTTTGTCATCCCAGATAAATTTAATCAGAGTTCTTTGCAAATTCTTCCATTGCTCCTGTCCTAGGTCATATATAAAAATGACCTACATGTAATACTAGGAGGGCCAAAACCATTTTTATATCTTGATATTTTTTATTTATATCATTAGTCTCACTTAATCTATCACTTAATATGTCATAATATTTTCTCTCGTATGGTCTCTCAAGTCTCCTTAAGGACATCCATTGACTTTTTGACTATCCATACCCTGGATATTTCATTTTACAATGTCCTAGATATATGGACATTCTTGTGCTATGTGGGAAATAATGTACATTTATTGCTCTGGTTTTATTTTTTTAATTTTATATCCTTAAATCTCTTTGTGTCTTCCAAATAATTCAAATATGTTCACAATGTCTCAATCAGGATTTGTTAAATAGATTATCACATCATCAGAAAACAGTGATAGGAGTTCTTCTGTCCCATATCAGTTTAGTCCTTGGAGATCCCTTTTCACATCTTTTGGGCCAATGGCTGTAGATACATGGTAAATAATAGAGGGAGAGAGGATAATGCTGGCATGTTCCCCCTCTCTATCCCAATCTCTATGGATATTTTGTCATATACCTTGAGCACAGCTGTTGTTTGCTTGTGAATTTATTGAATTGACCAGATAAACTCACTAAAACTCCCAGTTTGTCTACAGCCATCAATCAGTAATCCCACTGACTCAGATGAAAGCTTTTTCTGAATCTAAAATTATCAAACATAGTGGTGCCCACTGTTTCTCCATCTCCTTTTGGACCATGTGGGTCTTCAGGATATTGTCAAATGTCTGTCTACTTTTATAAAACCACATTGGTAAGGGTACGTAATGCACAGTAATATTCTTGATAGGCATTATGCTAAAATAACCAGAAATATGTTATAATCAGGATTGAGTAGAAATAGGGTTATAGGAGGCTTGATTGAGTGGATCCTTGCCTTCCTTAAGTGTCACTGTAATCATAGTCATTATCTAAGAACTTGGGATCCTCCTTTCCAGCACCGCCTTATTAAATAATCGATTACAAACATCCAACACATTCTCCCTAAGTGCCTTCTATACTTCATATGATAACCCATCAGTCCCTGCTGACTTACCCACTAACTGATTCCTCAATTACTTTTCAAATCTCTTCCCTTGTGATAGGCTTTAGTAACTGGTTCTCTTCATCTATTGCATTCCTTGGCATGTCTACGTCTGACATATAGTTTTCTACTGTTTCCATCCAAGTGGCAGGTCTCCTTCCTGTAGAGTATAATTTCTGGTAATAATCTATTAAAGTTTCAGGTATTTTGGCTGGCTCTGTGTAAATCTGCCCCGTATTTATATATATATATATATATATTTATTTTGTTTTTATGTCATGTTGCTTTGATGTTTGGGCATATAATTTTTGATATTCTAGGGTGCTTTCAAACTTTAATCTTATTGTTGTTTGTGCTTGTTCAAAATGATTCAGTGATTCAGTGAAATAATGAACAAACTCAGGGCCTATACAAGCCATTTAGGAGTTTATTTGATGCCCTAATGAAAAAGTATATTTTTAAACCATAAATCCAGAAGTACCTTAAAAGACAGTAATTCTTTGGCATATCTTCTATGTTTTAGTAAAGAATTCTATAGCCTACTAGCTCAATATTGAAAAAAGACAGCTTTAACTTAGATCTAATAATTGCCAGTTTAACCAAAATATTTTTACTTCTAATATTGGTATTGTTATCCAAAAAAGTCAGTGTCCAACATAGCAGCCAAGATATCATCATCATAAGTGCTTATAAACCAAAATTAAATCATAATTCAGTAGTGTATATGCAATAGGTCATATACCAGCTGTATATAACTTAACCATAACACTTTGGTCCCTGGTAGGAAAACTACAAAAGATATTCTTAATGAGGCCATTGTACTTCCTAAGAGTTTTGTTTAATATGTGCATCAAATGGTAAGGAAGAATATACTAAAATACCCTGATTCGTCACCTGATTTGATGAAAATGGACATAGTAATCCCAAGCATAAGGATGGTAATGGTTATTTACCTCAAATTGCCGAACTATGTATTTTTGTTATTAAATTTCATCCCCTTCAACTGTGCCCACTTGGTTAGACTATCAAGATATTTCTGAAGATTATTTTGATCCACTAAGTTAGTAACAATGCTGTCAATGTTTATATCATCAGCAAATTTGCTAAGCAATACATAATCAGAGATTGGATAATCACACTGTAGTAAACCAAAAATAATGTTTACAGAACAGACTTCAGTGCTATACTTTTACAAACAATCTTAGAGCTAGAACATTTGTTTATAATTCTAAATCTACACTCTCTACCTAATAACCAATTTATTACCCATCTAGCATCATTAACATTCATTATTGCCTTACTCAGTATATCTACAAAGACTGCATGGGGAACAGAATCAAAGGCCTTTGCCATATACAGATTTACCGAACCAGAAGCCAAGCTTTCATCCAATGAACTTACAACATATTCATAAAAAATGATTAGATTTGATAAACTTGCATCATCAAAAATAAATCCATGCTGAAAAATGTCATTACTAAATGTAAACATATGTGTGAAAGGTAAACTCATTGTCTGCTCAAAACACTTCCCGAGAAAATAAGTGGTATGACTTGAGATGCTTTTTCTAACTGGAATTGCAATTACCTCTTTCCAATCATCAGGCATATAGCCTTTATTCAAGGATATCTGAAGTAAGTATATGAAACAGAGATATACGTGCTCAATAATCCTTCTCAAGAAAATAGCCATTTAGATCATTTGGTCTAGCAGCTGATTTCATGTTAATATTTAACAAAGTTTGCTTATATGATCTTCCTGTAGATGTGGGGAGTTCACAAACACTACAGGAAAAGTAAGCATTACAGGATTAATAACTTGTGAGCTATTACAGAAGGCCTCAACAAACAGGTTTACTAACTCTTCAGTTTCAATGATATGGAATTTTTAATAGCATCCTTGATGTTTCCTTCAGACCTTAATTACACAAATGTTTAAACAAACTTTTATTATCATTTAAATTAGTAGGCACATTAATTATACAGGCGGATCTTCATTTATAAATATGTTTTTTGAAATTATTTGATATAATTATAATTTCTGTTACAAATTCTTTTATCAGCTGCAGTTGGATGAACTAATACTATCATATTATTTTTTCTTTTCTTGTTTTGCTTTAGCAAATTTGCTTTTCCACAGGTGGAAGCAATTTGTTCTATTCCTATAGAAAGACCCAGTTGAAACAAAACATTCAGTCAAGATGTTTAAATAATTAGAGAATATCTCCCAGCTCTCCAGTGTTGTAAAACTATACACACATGATTCCTACTTCCGTAATAAAATATCTGAATGAATAGATATGAAGTCTGAATGATAGTATTTCATAATAATATCCCTTTTTCGGTCTGTGGAAAAATAGATTTAACATTATCAAAAATAACATATAAATGATCTGATCTCCTCAATTGGGATCCTATACTGCAAGATTTGGATTTCAGTCTGCTGTGTAACAAAACAACAGCCAAAATATTTTTACTCCTTGTATTTTTATTATTAACTACATGAGAATAACATTTAATGATACTATAATGTGTTATTTTATATGTAAGCTTACATAAAGATGTGCAAGCAGACCAGTCAACGTTATGAAGATATATTTAAGTCTCCTTCAGTTATATCAAAATTATCATTAAAACGTTTAACAATTTCATGACCCAGCTTATTATGTACTTCATTTATAATATTCAAGGAATAAAAAGTAAAGCTACATCCTTACACACTCCTTATCTGGTAATCAAAAACTCTGTAGTCTCAATAATAAAAGTTAGAGTAGATGTAAATTTAGTAGAAACATAAATGTTCCATCCAGAATTGTTCAACTTGTTTAAATAGTCCTCCAGTGTCTTAATATGTAAATAATTCAAAGAACACTTTTCTGGTGTCCTTCTATTATCACTTGCTTTTCTCTTCTGCACTGGTTATTAGTCTCCCATCTCACTTTCTTAAGGTACTTTATTTGTTCCCTAAATTTCATTTTAATATCAACACATTTTTGTTCTGTGTCTAACAATTGGGATTAGTTTCTGTTCCCTAGTCTTGTCATTTATCCATCTGAGTCAGTAGACAGGGACATGCCAGGGGGCTGAGTCTGTTTGACAGTTTTCAGGGACTAAGTTCTATTGAGAGTGCTGCTTTATCTGAAAACAGTCTAGGTTATGACAAAGCTCTTTTAATTCAAAAGTCATGTCCCTTCACACACACACACACACATATATATATATATATATATATATATATATATATATATATATATATGGGTCTATGTTGCTTGATCGAAATTACACTATCTAAAACAAGCAACATCAAGGCTCATTAAAGTGAAAGTGCACTAGATCAAAAGTGCACTTTCGCAAAAGACGGTTCTCCGATCCAGCAAAAAACAAAACAAAAAAAAAAACACTTCTTTAAACAGTATTTTGCAGCCCCCTGCACCCCCCCATGTAGGGGGCTGCACCTCACACACCCCCCTACTTAAATATAATAACTCCAAGATCTCACTACAGTAGGAAAAAGGATATATTTCCTTATCCCCACTGTAATGCGCTTCGGAGAACCGGCTTTTGCGAAAGTGCACTTTCGATTTAGTGCACTTTCGCTTCAATGGGGTCGATCTTCTGGTTGTCAAAAAGGTGAGTTTTCAACAATCAGAAGTACTCCCATAGATAAGAAGGATAGATAGATAGATAGATAGATAGATAGATAGATAGATAGATAGATAGAGAGATAGATAGATAGATAGATAGATAGATAGATAGATAGATAGATATGGGCCTACTTTTTCATTAAAAGCTCATTTCACTGAATTTGAATTCACCTTGACCAAATCACTGAAAGCTCAAATTATTGAAAACTCATTTCAATGAATATTATTTCATGAAGTGAAATACTGGCACTGTGTAGAGTGCTGTAAGGCAAGTAAAACATATATGCCCTTTTCCCCACTATAGTGCAATCCTACAGTTAGTATATATAGTTAAGGGTGGTGTGGGGGGCACAGCCCCCCCACTTAGTTTGGTTTTATATTATATTTCACTTAAAGCTTCAAAACAATACATTTTAAACCATAGACATGCATACTTACAACACCAATGACTAACTCTTTCTAGAAGATGATATATACTCAAACTAGTTTTGTCTTCCATCTATTTGTCAAATTCTAATTTAGGAGAATGGAGTCTTCAAATATATCCCAAGAAGCTTTAAACCCCACTCCCAACCCTACATAATCTGTATCACTTCTTCACTTCAAACATGCCAAATACTGATTGCAGCAAAGACAGAAGAAAAATAAAAGGTAGTGCTCAATAAATAGTGAAGGAAGTCATGTTATGATTTAAAATATTTTATATATTAACTTATACTCGAGTCAGAGATATATAGATGTCTTCCCCCTCTAACACTTTATGGCTTCTATGACTAGCATTGTTAATTGGTTCTGGACCTTCACAACACAGAATTCATCCAAATCTTATGGTCTACAGCATTCCACACCCTGCTTTATTTTAATAAGCATCAGTCAGTTGGCCAATGGAATTTATCCCCTAATTTGTCATATCCCTCTCATGTTAAGAACCTGCACCCATTACCTTATACATTGTGGAATCAGAATGTAGGGTTAAGTTATTTTCCCTTTATTGTTGATCTCTCCGTGTTCTCTTGTATTCATACCCTTGTACTCACCTAGAGTTTATATTAGACTTACAGAATTATCATCTTGGTATAGATTTAAATATGAAGTGGTCCTGAACCTTCAAGTTTGGCACAAAAGTTCTAGCCCTTGACACTAAGTTCTATGGAGTCTTTCCTCTAGCTTAGACTTTGAATGTCCCATACAAAATCCACAGTATAAATTTTTAGTATGAATCTTCCTGAAACTCCCAACGTGGTCATTCCAGCCTCCAGCAATTCAATATCAATTTCCAAATATTTTTTGTCAAAGTTTCCTATTTTCCCTCTGTTTATCTCTCATCATTTTTTAAACAGCAGGAATAGTTTTTCTGGCCACTTATCTCAGAGATACCTTGTTCAGTAGTATATTAATTATGCTCATCCTGTGCAGACTCATCCCTATAGTATAATATAACTTTATAAAACTAGAACTGCAGTTCAAAATATACATTCTCTTATTTGGCAGCTTTAATATAATGTGAAAGAATGAAAAAAAATTCACAAAGAATAAGTACAGTCCTCTTTCTCAGCCACAGACTGAACACTTCTCCAACCATGGCAAATCAGTAATAGCGTGTTAACAGGTAATGTGCTTGCCTTCGATGCCTGTTTTTTTCTATTCCTGCTTCCATTCATTTTCCCCTGCTGACTCTGCAGTGCAACATTAGGGAATGCAATACTTATGTGTGTCGCCCTTTAGATATGATGTTAAACTTTGTTCCCGCCTTCCTGAGTTAGTGGTAACTGAGGTGAATGCTGTACTTGCCATAATGTTATGGGTGCTTTGTTTACAAAATTAAAAACAAACATATTTGCCAATTTACATATTTATAATATATATTCATCTGCAAATAAAATTTAAATAATACTCTCATCAACTCCACATCCTGTCTTCAATATCTAGAACTTCATTTCTGCAACTTTTCACACCGAATCATCGACACATGTCAAAATTATAAAAATAATCTTCTCATTTGTAAATTTTCTTTTACTTTCATATCACATTCTTAATTTCTAAACGTGTTTAAATTTATTTTTTGTATTCTTTGGTAAAAGGAAGCCTAGGGGGAATTATGACCCCATCATCCAGGCAGTTAGTTGAAGGTGATTGTGATCTGTATGTACCAATCTGAATGTACCAAACACCCATGATCCTGTGTGAGTAGATCCAGTCTGTAAGGAAACTTGTGGCACTTGATGTTGCCTGAGCCAGAAGGGAATCACCACATTGATTTTGGGGAAGTTCTTCTTAGTCTTCAAAACTATCCTGGATATCAGTGTAAAGTGTGGAAAAGCATACAGAAACATTCAAACCCAAGGAAAAGAAAGGCATCTATCTTTCAGGACATCTTGTATGGAGTTATGGAAAAGAATCTTGTCAGCTGACTGATCATAGAGAAGTCAGTTAGATCTAATTGAGGAACTCCCCACAGATAGTTCAAATCTTGGAAGATACTTATATCTAGTTTCCATTCATGAAAATCTGCCCTTGTCCTGCTCAGCTTGTCTGCCACACCATTTAACTCTGATGGGGTGTAGGATACCTGAAGAGTGAGACTGTGTTGGGAAGCTATATTCCAAAAAGTTCTGCAAAAGGGGTAACCTGGTTTCCCCCTTACGTGTTGATTTGCCACATGACTGTTGTATTGTTTTTAACATTCAAAGTTTAAATAACAAAGTATCACACCTCCATGCACTCCTAGACACCCACTCTTTCGATATCCTCTGCCTCTCAGAGACCTGGCTAAAACCTGATACCAAAGATACTGCCATTTTACCACACGGCTATAATATAGCTAGACTTGACCGTTTAAAACGTAAAGGTGGTGGAGTTGCAATCCTCTATAAGAATCATTTAAATATCACCACCCTGCCTGTAGACCCAACTCAGGATAGCAAAGCAGAAATCATTATTACAAAACTTCAACTGAACTCTAAGAAAGCGTTTTACATCATTTGTATGTACGTACCTCCTGGTAACAATATACCCACTTTAGAAGCCTTTCTCAACTGGGTATCAACTACTTACCCCCAAGAAACTGTAATTCTTGGTGACTTTAACATAGACTGGAAAAGTATTAATGCTGAAAATCCTACTTCTCACATTAACCTCCACGGTTTCTCCCAAACCATGACCTCAACCACAAGAATCAATAAGCCTAATAATAAAGACAGCATTCTTGACTGGATACTTATAAACAAAGACAAACAATTTTATGATGTAGGAACCCTGCCAGATGATATCAGTGACCACTGTCTGACTTATATTACAAGAGACAAAATTGAATTTCCAAACCTCCCAAACATTAGAAAAGTTCGCTCAACCAAACATTTTAACATAGATTTATTTCAAGCTGAACTAAATTCATGTAACTGGAACCCCTTAAAAACACTTCCTCTGGGAAATGCAGTATTATACTTTAATACTACCTTCTTATCCATTCTTGATAAACATGCCCCCGAATGTACTGTCAGAATGAAACCGAACATTGCCCCCTGGCTCTCTAAAGAAACTAAAAACTTAATTCTCTCCAGAAACAAAGTATGGGCTTTATGGAGACACCATAGAAATAACCCTGATCTTATCCACTTCCGTCAGCTTAGAAATCTGACAAAAAAAGCAATTATTACTGACAAAAAAACTTTTACTGTAGACTCCAACAAACAAACCATAACAACCCCAAACAGTTCTGGTCTTCAATCAATAAACTCCTTTCCCCAGGAACAACCAAAACTCTCACCCCTCTTAATGCTGACCCAGACAACCCCCACCAAACTGCTAATACTTTTAACTCTTTCTTTACTGACTCTATCCAAACCCTAGCCAGACAAATGAACATCAACTATGTCTCCCCTCCAAGTAACCCTATGGACCCATCCTATAACTTTACACTACAACCTATCCCCACATCGTTTATCCACAGACTTATTAACAAACCTAAACCTTGTACTCCTTCAGCTGACAAGCTCCCATCTCTCTACCTCCAAAGGGCTGCCAAAGTGATTGCATACCCAATATCCATACTCATAAATAGGACAATCCAAGAAGGAACCGTCCCTGAGATCTGGAAAGTTTCCCATATTATTCCATTACATAAAGGGGGTAACTCTATTGATTACTCCAACTACAGACCAATTGCTCTCCTTTCCCCATTAGCAAAACTTATGGAAAAATGTGTTCACCGGCAACTCCTACAACATCTCACTCTGCACAACATAATAGCAAACTGTCAACATGGTTTTAGACCTCATCACAGTACTACCACTGCTCTCTTATCTTTTGTAGAAACCATTAATAAGAATCGTAATAACAACCTTCTCTCTTCTGCTCTCTTTATTGACCTCTCCAAAGAATTCGACATGGTCAACCATTCCACCTTAATTAACATACTTGAATCCCTCTCCTTTGACAACCTTGCCACTAAATGGTTTAAATCTTACCTTAGCAACAGACAACAAGCAGTTCTATGGGGAAATCAACTCTCTTCTCTCCTACCCATAAACATTGGTGTCCCTCACGGCTACATTCTTGGGCCACTTCTATTCTCCCTTTTCATTAATGATCTCCACTCTGCTATCCCTCAAGCTACCTGCATCCAATATGCAGACGACTCTACCCTTATCTGCTCTGCTTCTTCTCCTTCTGAATTCTGCTCACTTACTCAAAAGATCTTCAACTCAGTTGAAACATGGTTCTATAAACGTTCCCTCCTACTAAATGCCAAAAAACTAAACTTCTTCTCTTTACTCCCACCACCCGATCCCCTTCTTTACACTTCACCATTTCCTCTAATAATGCCATGGTTATCACACCCGATCCTACAACAAAACTGCTAGGAATAACCATTGACAATGATCTCTCTTTTGATCAACACATTAATTACACCATTAAATCAGTCAACAGAAAAATAGGATCTTTATACCGAATTAAACCCTTCCTAACTGAATCTGCTAGAGCCAAGATTGCCCACTCCCATCTATTGTCAACACTTCTCTATGCTTCACCTATATTTACCAACCTTAAGAAAGCCAACCTTAATAAACTGGTTACATGCTACAATAACATCGCCCGCTTCGCCACTGGCAACCCCTTCAGAACCCACCACTGTATTAACCTGAAACAACTAGGCTGGCTGGAATTCCAAAACCTTCTGCTCATCCCCCAACTGAACATTGCCCACAAAATACTGCACCAGCCTTCAAACACCCCTATACTCTCAGAACTTTTAATACCATACAATAATCTTAACTCCCTTCGTTCTTCTAGAAAACTTATAGCTAAATTAACAAAGTCCAATAACTCAGCTGGTGACTCTCTTTTTTCTAGTACAGTAGGAAGGAACTGGAACCTACTACCTAGTGACATAACACTAACCTCATCACTGCCCCTCTTCAAACAGAGAATTAAAGAACACTTGAAAAGTCACTGGCTCTGTTCCTGCACTAAACCTGACTAAATTTCTACCCCTCTCTATCTCGTTACTTCCCTCGCATCTCTCTCCCTCTTCCCTGAACAACTATCTTTTTTCACTTACCTCTTTTCCTCTTCACTGAAAGTTTGTTTAATCCTTTCTTATCCTTTCTTTTTTACTTTACTCTTACTTTCCTCCCACTTCCCCTCCCTACTCACCTTTCTCTGATTTTGGCTTCTCTGTAGTTTAGTTTGTTTATAGGTAATGATATTAGTTCCTATTTGTAAATTGTTTTTGCATGCTAATTTTTCTTTATTGTCTTTACATTTATCCTGGTGTTTTTGTTGTATTTGACTTCAAATGTTGTATGTTTTTTTGTATATACTGTGGAGCTTTTCTCCGCGGGCCTCTACTGAAAATGGAAATATATCCAGCTAGACTAGCCCGGTCAACAAATGTAAAATAAAATAAATAAATAAAATAAACTTGAAGAGGTCCAGGGGATGAAAGATGATTTAGAGACTTGAGTGCCTTGATCCTGGCAAGCATTGCTTTTATATGTATATGCTTGTGTCTATCCTTGGTCTACCACACACCTTGCACTTTAATTCCTCCTGAAATCTTATCCAATACAAAGTGTGAGGTGTTTGTAGTGACTGCTTTGGAGCAGCGAAGGAAATGGAGAGATCTGGAGTTGAAATTTGCCATCTCCACCAACTGACTTCTCTTCAAACAAGCCCCAGCACTGGGATTTGAAAAGACAATGGTTGTTGGTGCTGAGACCAAGGAGACTCCAGATACCGCTATATTTTTTTCATATGGAGTCTACCAGGGGTATCATGAGAATCATAGATGCCATGAGACCCACAATCTTGAGGCATTCCCTTGTAGTGACCGAAGTCTGAGTGGAAAACCATAGAAATAGATCTAGATGTGGATCTATTTCTTCTTGTGGAAGAAAAGCTCCTTGAACTGAGGGTGTCTAGCTGATATCCCAGAAACATAATCCTGTGTGAATGAGTCAGAACGACTTCTCACTATTTTCTTTGAATCACAGCTTGTGGATGAGATCTATGATCTAAGTGATAAATTAATGACACTTTGAAATAGATTCTGTAAAGATAAGCAAATCATCTAAGTATGGAAAAATGTAGAGACCCAGTGTTTTGCAATGAGCTATACTTGGAGCTAGACACTGCGTGAACACTATTGGCATAGTGGATAGTCCAAAGGTTAAAGCAGAAAATGGATACTTTGATCAGGACACACTAAAGCTTATGCCTGGAAGAATAGGGATATGATGATAATTATTTTTTTTTAATCTACTGTTATGAGGAAGCTTAAATGAGGAAGAACAGATACTAGGTTTCAAAGTGACATTATTTTCAACTTAGGCATTATAACAAACAGGTTTAGGAAAGAAAGATCTAGATCTAGTCTCCAAACATTTTCTTTCTTTGTCACTAAAAACATACTTGAATGAAAACCTTTCACAACTTGAGAAGGAGGGACTGGTTTATCCTTCCCTGGGACAACATGTGTTGAAGGACATGGGGGAATAAAGAAGTCTCGTCTGGTGGATGAGGAATTACCTCCTGGAAAGGAGATATTTCCTTCTACTGCCATCTGTAACTTGATGAATGATCTACAGAACCCATTTGTCTGAAACTGTTACCAAAACAAATGCTGAGATTCAGACTTTCTGGAAGGAAAAATGACTGCAAGGGTGAGAGCAGGGACAATGTCCCTTAAATAGTCATGCTGACTTGTTGGACTTACCTGGATTTTGGTGGACTCCTGAATTCTTTCTGGAATCCCTTTGACATTTCTTCATAAACATCTGTTTATCCACATTTTGTTGAGTCTGTTTATTTTGTTTTTGTGAAAATTGGATGAGGGATTAGAAAATTCCTTAGAAAATTTGGAAAAGGAGAGCTGAAAAATCTCATATATTTCCTGCGTCAACTTACTCCGTTCATCACACCTTTTGATAATCGCTGCAACAAAAGAACCAAAAATCTTAATCTCTGTCCAAAAGAGAATTTAAAATCTCATTTTTACATTTTCTGGGAGGTTTGGAGAATGCAGTCAGGCAAACCTCCTCAAAACAGTACCATTGGCCATGGCCTTGGAAGAACTATCAACTGAGTCATGCACACACTATAAACAGTGAGTTGTGACTTGTAAAATGGAAAAAAATACTAAACTATTTAAAGCTATTTTTTTCCTTACAAAAAGAAATTGCAAACAAAACATCCTCATACTGAAAATCAAAGTTGCAGATGCATACATTTTTTTCCATTACTTATTAACGATCTTCTCACCATTGTCACAAAGGTCAGGACTGGAATTAACCAAATGTTTAGCAGCAGCAGGATTCACTAAAGCTGGGTCAGGCTGGAAAGAGTGTATAAAAATTTAAATGACTGAGGAACTTTATACATTCTATCTGCCTTTTTTAGGGACAACAGGCTGAGTATCAGGAAAACTGCAGCAATGGCTCACACATCCTTCTGAGCTGAGAGGACTGGAGGAATGGGTGAAGCTTCTGGAAATTCCTTCTGTAATAGCTCATAGTATTTTCTGAGGGACTGAGACACCTCAGTGTTCCCCCACTGAAGACACTGACACATTCTGGAAACAGTCTCAGAGAAAGAAAAATTTCAACAGGGAAAATAAGAAACTGAGCTCACCATTTAGTCTGAATCAGAAAATTGAGGTAAAAACCCTGTATCCATCCCTTCATCTTCCTGTCCAGATTCAGAAGTTTGGGATCCACTCAGTGGGTAAGGGAGAGCTACTCTTGTTAGTCTTGGCAGAGGGAAGAGGATAGACTTCCCCATTTGGTCAGAATGTTGTGCAAATCCCTGTGGAAGCTGCTGCTGCTATTAATAACACTGTTGGCCCCATTGTCCCATCAAAAAATAATTAGAAAACTAAACATGTATCAACTGCTCCTTAAATTTTCTTACACAGGAATAGTGTACTTGGTCTTCCTCAGGTTTTAATTCAGGCTATTAATCATACTTATTAGGTGGCTTCTGGTAAAAGAAGAGGGATATTTATTTTCTTTAAGAGATTCACACTTCTGACGTGGCTAACTAATGGTTCATAGTGGCTGTAGATGCTACACCAGAGTGATCTGGGGTAGAAGATGAGTGGTCTGAGAACAAGCTATAACCATAACAGAGTCACCCATCTGTGGTTGAGTCAAACTGATACCCCTCTGTGTTTGGAAAGGTTCTTTGCTTAACTTTTTATTTTTGTGCCTGGCTGAATGACTGACTATGGGACTGGTAATTTGTTCCAAGGTCAAGCCAAAAACAGTGCCTCTTTCCTTGGAAAACAAAAGCAAAAGCTGGAAAAAATGTAATGCCTTAAAAAGTCATTTTCCACATAAAACACAGTAAAAAACACATTTCCAGTCCTAAAAAGTTAAAAACAATTTCTTCACAGAAAAATATGGGTGTTAATTACTTTAAACAACTTTTCAATTGACAGGAAAAAAAGTTATGCCTGCAGTCTTAAGGACAGCATCCAACAATGTACAGAGTGAGTTTTAGATTGCATCACCTATGTTCAGCCAGCAAATACAGCAAATATGCTGGCCAACAAATTCATCTCAAATTTCAGCTCCCCATCACCCCTAGATCTCTCACAAGAATTACCTTCCACCACTCCACCACCAGTTTTCACCAAATAACAGGTTGCCACTTCACTCTCTAAAGCTAAAACATGGCTTCAATTGGACCTGATGACTTACCATGTTGCCTCTTAAACAGCTTAAATCAGGACTTATTCGGCCCATTGGAATCTCTGTTTAACCACAGCATCCAGAGTGGCTTTTTCCCAATAGAGTGAAAGACAGCAACAGCCATCTCGCTGCATAAAGGGAGACAGTTTATTGACCTTGGAAATTAGAGACTCATAATTTTGACAAGTCTTCTATGTAAGGACTCAGTGCTAGGACCATTCCTGTTTGGAATATACTTCTTTAAAGTCAAGGCTAATGTGGAATGGCTCTGGATGTTAAAGTTTCCCAATGACTGCAAGCTTGGGACAATAACTGAATCCTCCAACAATGTAAATATCCTTCAGGAGAGTCTAGATCAGACAAATGATCTGTTCCAGAAACATGGCCTAAAACTAAATGCAAAAAAGAAATGCATTACCATACCCTTTGGGAAGTCAAATATCCCTGCAAATTACAACATCGATAGCACATAGCACACCCCTAAGATTAGACTCAGACATAAGAGACTTAGGTACCGAGATAGATAGTAGCTTGAACTTTGACTCCCATGTGTCCACAATGGGGAGGAAGTCCTTCTATGTGGTACAACATATAAGTAAAGGTATGGCATCCAGATCCAAGGAAATTATAGTCCTGCAGTACTCGGTCCTAATTAGACCAATAATCGAGTACAATGCACCAAATGGCATGTACCTGACTAGGCCATTTTTCTCACATTGATTACAATGTCTCCTATCACAGTCACTGATTAGATGCAAATAATCATAACACATTGTTGGTTGGTCAGTATATTTGTAGTCCTTCCTAGAATACACCGCACCTTATTTTTTAAAGTCTCTACCAGTTCCCATGAACCATTCCACAAAAGTCTGTCTTCCATCTTTTTAGTGATCTCAGAATCTCTACATAGTTTCATATAACATCATTTTAATTTCAGCACTGATGCTTCATTTACTTTAAATTGCACGGGTCCTTTCTTTATATTCTGTATATTCAGACTTGTATAAGTGCACCCATTCCAGATATATTACCATTTCTTTCTTCAACCAACATTATAAATTTATTAGGAAACTGAAAATTCCCAAACATAATGCCACAAAACTATTCCATTTCATATGACTGAGGCTGTGCCAGTTTGTCTCAGATCACATTCCTGTGAATTAGAATGTCTTTCATAATTTGAATTCATGCCTCTGGTCATCTTCCTTTTTTTTCCTGTAGGGCTATTTTCTCCTGTTGTTCTGTCTTTATGACACTCCTGCAGTGCACTGCAGCCACTATGTCTCCCTCTGGTATGACTAGAATCACCTCCTTTAACTGATCCAACATTACATTCCAGTTACCTGGTGCTGCTTCTTTGCTGCTTAGCTCCGTCAAGCCAAGGTGCACTTTTTATACAATACATCCCCACAACATTGACTCTTATTACTCATATCATTCTTATTCACCACCATTTATAACACTGTGTGATCTAACTGGGGAATGTTTTGTGAATAAATTGCCTTTAAAGAAGTTTTCTGTGTGGATTTGTCAGTGTTGTTTCCCAAGGAACCTACGATTTATGTTTTTATCTATTATATCATCTAACTTGCTAGCATTTAGCACTAACAAGTATTGTGACAGCTCCTGATCATTTTCATGGCCATGGACACCAAACGACTTACTTACACCAGTCGCATCGGCGTTATCCTTTTCCCCGTCATGATGAGTCACATCAAATATCTTTCTCCCACCCAACAAACAGTAAGGGATTTTCCCTGTATCCAGACCAGATTTCCCCTGGTAAGTATAAATCTCACCTCATGCCACTCTTGAAAATAGGTCATAAACCTAGTGAGACTAACCCAGACAGCAAAACATACATAAAATAAATGAAAATAGATAGCTTACAAAGTACTTTACATGCGAACCACATTTAGGTGTACAAATGTCCCAGGCATTGTTATGCCTTCACTGTTTGTAAAGGAACACTGTTTAGGTCTAATCGTCATCACTAATAAACAAAGATATGTTGGGAGGGTCGCCTAATGGTTAAGGTGTTTGTCATACAAACACAAGGTACAGAGTTTGAATCTCACAGGGGATAATTGGCTAGGCTTAAAATGCTTTGCAAGGGCAATTAGCCTAGTACTAATCTATGTACCTATGAACCCAAACAAATGTAACTTTCACCTTTACTTACAGCTCACAGTGTCATTAATAATATCATTATTACTTGAAGTTTATTTGCTTGCTTAATATAAAATTTCTTAGCAATCACAGGTAAATCCTGTCCTGCTAAACATCCTTAACCTAAATATCCCAATGCAAGATTTGTCAGAAAGGAATAAGTGGCCCAGCAGTTATCCCTATCCTTGGATAGCCAGAGAATGTGGGTTATAACAGAAAGGGAAACATGTAGCTCCAGTGCAATGCCTTACACGACTACTCACATTGCGCTTCCTACAGAAAGTAACAAAAATATTGTGAAAAACGTGCTAAGCAACTAAAGGTTTCCCATGTTACAACCATCAAAGTCAGTACCATAAATAAACACTTTGACCTTTAAGTCTACAGTTGTAAACCTGTTTCTTAAATTGCATTTTTGCCATATGCTGTTTGATACAGTGGTCTGACCTATCTTGCAGCAACTATTTCTTTTGCACATTATGTGTCTGCTTTAAGCCCCAAAAATAGGGGCAACATTTAAATATTGCTCTTATAAACTTAGAAAGCTGACAGAATGCAAGGTCTTTTGTTACCATGTATTTTCACTACCATATGAAGTCTGAAACTCAAATTCTTGTAATTGTATAAAGACTTCAGTATGCAATCATCATAAAAATCCAGAAAACCAAAATTTTATGAGGAAAAATATGAGGCCAAAATCTGGACATTCTGTGAAAATCTGGACATTTGAGAGGTATGCTTTATAACCTGTCCTGTAAGCATAATTATTAGATCTTTACAATATCATCATAGGTTGGACCGTATTGTGTCTTTTTCTCAATATATATGATTTTCCACTCCTGCTTGACTTTTATCCATTTCCATGTCATGTTTTTATTTGATATGCTTGTTTGGAAATATATCTTTGTTTATGCTTTTTGTGACTTGAAATAACATGTATTGCAATGGGCTATTTAATTCTGAATATGTAATAGAATTTGGTTCAGTTATCTCAAAATTATCTGCTCAGTTTTCTTTGCAGGCTTATTTAGATACTTTATTTAAATGGGTTATAGGGAATGAAATAAAATGTAATGTTAAGATGACTTGTATTATGCATTTTGGTATAGAGAATCCAAATTATTCATGTTCATTAGATAATATTAATATCCAAAAGGTTAATGCTATTAGGGATTTGGGTGTAAGGTACATGATAAGTTAGGTTTTAGTCATCAACTGCTGGGTATCATTAGAAGATGTTATTATGAAACAGGCAACACTTTCAGAAGTATTGGTAACAGAGACAGGACTGTTTTGCTTCCCATTTATAAAAATATGGTGAGACCATTTATTGAATACTGCTGGTCTTCTTGAGTATTCAATAAGATGCAATTAGATGCACTGAAAAGGGCTGAAAGACATTTTGCTAGGATAATTCAAGGAATAGCAGGGGTGAATTATCAGAGGAGACCTGAAGTATTGTCCTTGTGCATGGTAAAGTAGAAATTGGTCAGGGGAGATCGTATACTACATATAAATGTATTAAGGGTTGTAAATTTGGAAAATGTGTATGACTATTTAAAAGAGTGTACTGCATCAATACCAGAAATAATAAGTATTATATATTATTAAATAATAAGTATTTGGTAAATAGTATTTTAGGTAAAACATCTATATGGAATAACTTTTTCTATGGGAGAGCATGTGTATAGTGGAATAAAATTCCCTTAGGACTGAGGAAATCAGAAATTCTTGGATCTTTTAAATTAAATTTGGATTTATGGGAGGGTTTGTTTTTTTACCCAGTTTTTTATATGGTGGCAAGCTCATTAAGGGACTTAATTAGGCTTTGTGTTTCATGTCTGTGAACACCTTAACATCTGAACACCTGCATTTGTTTTTGGACTTTGTGTGTTATGAATTTGCCAAGTAAAGAATCATTACTTGGAATACCGTGCTTATTTTCTACCAGCTCTTCCTTATTTGTCTCAATTTGTTGCTTCTTTTTTGGAAATGATATCAGATGTTTCTAGTCCTCCACAGACGCAGACCTGATAATTCATAGGTTCATAGGTTTGTAGATACTGCCTAATTTTTTTTGGTTAGTTTACATACCTTAATTACAGTTTTGACTTACTATAGATTGAGATAGCTTTGCTCATCTTACCATTTTATGTATTTGGACCTAGCATCATGTCCTTACTTAATAGCTTAGATCCAGACAGCTCTATATTATTTTACATTTTATGTACCACCAAAAAGCTTAGCGAACAGACCACCAGGAAGCACAGCAAAGTTCACTAAAGTTGCCAGTTGCTAATTTGATGAATCCAAGCACAGATTTAATAGTTGTAATAATTACAGTCACAGGAACCAAAACACTGATACCCAAATTTCATAAAAGAATAAAGACAATTAAATTGAGCATTTTCATCCAAGACAATCAAGGACTTTATCAGAAGGCTGATGATCAGAACATTCTAATGATGACCTTGTTTGTCGTGGGTTAAAGTGCTCAAATTAATTGTGTTTTATTCTTTTATTATACTTGGGTAGTCAATGATGTGCTTCTTGGTCGTAGTGCTCCTAAGCTTTTTGTTGGTTATGTGGTTTATTCTAGCTTGGGATCCATGTTTTGTGTTTCTTATTGTAAGTTTTAGATAAGTATCGGTATGATAGCATTATCATGATAAGGCTCCACCCTTTCTTTTCCACCTAGTTTTGTTCCTCCTACCACCAAACAGTAATATATGCGAGAGATGCAATTATACAGCCAAACTGGAGGCAAAGCTCTCACAACCCAAGACTGGAACTGACCATCAAGAGGAGAAGGAAAATGCTTGCAACACACCACCAATCTCACATAGACCTACTAAACCAACACAGGCAAATAACACACATAAATACACAAAAACATACTCGGAGGCTCTAAATAAAAATCTGCAAAAGCAAAAGAGACCTCCAAAGCAGACAACCAAGCAACCTCCACACCCCATCACAAACCATGAAACACATACTTCATATAATCAGTGTGCCATACAATCACAGCCCTTAAGGCAAAATAACATACCCAGCACACTAGTAATAGGTGACTCTATAGTCAGGCACACTGATGTCCCACTAGCTAGGCTAGACAAGGAGAAGGTTACAGTTAGCTACCTGTCCGGCGCCAGGCTCCACCACATAACACAAGCACTCAGGTCACTCCAGAACAAGTACAAATATGACTCTGTCATTGTCCATGTTGGTGTGAATGATCTGAGATATACCTCCCTGGACTACATGAAAAGAGACATGGAAGAGCTCTCTGATCACGTAGCCCAAGCCGGTATGACCCTGGCACTAAGTAGTATCCTGCCCTCACCAAGAATGATGCCAAAGTATAAAGAAAAAATGATCAATTTCAACAATTGGCTAAGTTTCTAGTGTCATTCAAAGGGGATCCAGTATCTGTCTGCCTGGGATGACATGCTCGACAAACCACATTGCTTGGCAAGAGATGGCTTGCACCTGTCACCCTTAGACTTTCGAATACTGGCCAAGGCTTTTGCTGCCCCCATATTGCCTTTTTAGGCAAGGCTCAAAAGACAAACCCACCACGGTAAATAGCACAAGTAACCAAAATCTAAGGGTAATGCTACTCAATGCCAGAAGTCTAAACCTCAAAATGCATGCACTCGAGGCACTTCCCATTATGGAGAACATCGATATCTGTGCAGTAACAGAAACCTGGTTTAAGGCTCCAGAGAGCACCCCAGCACCACCAGGCTATAACTCATACCATACTTTTCAGCCACAGAACCCGGACCGAAACACAAAAGGCGGGGGTGCATCCATATTCATCAAGGATACCCACACCTCCAGGTTAGTGGTGCAACACAATGCCTCAGAGATCATCCATGTGCAACTAACAACAGGCAAAACTGCAATTCAAATTGTAGCTTGTTACAGATCACCCACCATGACCCAGGACCCCCATTCCTCATTTCTGGAGACACTGGAAAAGATGAAGGTCCTACCAAATGCCCTAATATTGGGTGATTTCAATTACCCAAACATTAACTCGGAGAACTGTTCAAGTACTAACTCCCTTTCCCAACACTTCCTAGAATTTATAAACTTGAATGCCTTGGATCATCTGGTCAACACCCCCATCAGAAGTGACAACATATTGGACCTGGTCATCACCAATATGGGCGATCGGTGTTCCACACCAAAGGTCAACCCCTCTCTGGTTAGATCAGACCATAGACTATCACTCTGGATATCCATATCCCCCCCACCCCCAATCAAGGAAACCACCATGAAAACTTTTCAAAAGCAAACTTCACGTTACTTAAGACTGAGGTGGAAGGGTTCACAGCCCCCATGCTAAAGGACCATGCTGCCCAAGCTGCTGAATCCCTTAAAAAGGCACCTGCAAGAATGCATGGATCATGCTATCCCAAGCAAAACAAAGACTCACTCCTCCAAGAAAAGGAAACCAGTCTAGTGGACCCCTGCCATAGACAAGCTATGCAATAGAAGTAGGAAACTAGTACAGAAAGGAGTAAAATCCCAAGAAGGAAAGACATTCCCTGATCAGTATCAGCAAGAAGCTTCGATCCCTCATAAAATCATCCAAGGCTAGCTTCGAAAGAAAAATTGCCAAGGACTCCAAAGTTAACCACAAAGTGTTCTTTAGCTATGTCAAGAACCTAAGTGGAAACTCTCAGATCTGCTCTGAGTTAGTGCAGAATGGCACAAAATACACTAAACCAACTGATATTGACAACATTCTGGCAGACAGTTTTAGTGCAAACTTCACCCCCCTCTCACACCCTAAAGGGCCCATAACCATACCAGAAGAATGTAGAGCCCTGGCAATCACTGACACACAGGTTAAAACAGCCCTATCCAAAGCCAAAAACACAGCTTCAATGGGACCGGATGGAGTCCCAGGCTGCTTTACACAAACTCCAAAATGAACAAACCCTTCAACTAAACACACTGTTCAAACTCAGCCTCTCTACAGGCTACATACCCATAGAGTGGCACACAGCAACAGTTATCCTGCTCCACAAAGGTGGAGCCACAACAGACCCTGGGAACTATCGCCCTATAAGCCTGACTAGCCCGGTCTGCAAGGCTATGGAGCACACCATCATGGAACTAATGGGAACCTCCAAACATTGGACCCTACCCAGTTTGGCTTTGTTAAGGGCAGATCTTGCCTCCTAAACCTGGTGGACTTCTTTGAGACAGTTACCAAGGCTTTAGATGAGGAAAAGGAAGTCCACACAGCCTACCTAGACCTCACAAAGGCTTTCAACACCATTCCCCATTCTGGTATTCTAGACAAACTCACCAGCCTGAACATAAACCCCTACATCACAAGATGGGTTTCCAATTGGCTCATGGATACAACCCACACGGTGAGAGTTGCAGGCTCTACGTCCAGCTCTAAACTGGTTACAAGTGACGACCTCCAGGGCTCAGTCCTGGGACACCTCCTGTTCGGTGTATATACTTCTCAGAGGTACAGGCAAGCACAGGAGGACTATGGCTGACCAAGTTTGCAGACGACTGCAAACTGGGGGCCATAATTGACTCTCCGGTTGATACAGACATCCTCCAGAAGGGTCTCACCGAGATGGATTCCTGGTGTCAAAATCATGGCCCCAAGCTAAATGCCAAAAAGTGCATAGTCATCCCCTTTGGAAAAAACAAAGTACCCGTGAACTACCACATACGTGGTAGTCCCCTAAATACAGAAAATGAAATAAGTGATCTGGGGACCCAAGTAGATAGTAATCTCTCCTTTGATAATCATATTGCCAAGGTGGTTAGAAAATCCTTCTATGTGGCCCACCTAATCACAAAAGGGTTCGCATCTAGAACAAAAGAGGTTATTGTGCCCCTCTACTCATCACTCATCAGATCCATCATAGAGTACAATGCCCCATTTGGGATGTACTTGCCTCAGACAGATGCCATATGCAGCCCAACTGAAGAAACTCCAGCTGTACTCGGTTGCATACCGCCTACTCAGAGGTGAACTCTGCCTGACATACAAGGCCACGTCCAACCCAGAATTGATGGACATGCTCCACCTAAAAAAAAAAAAAACAAATCCTCGAGAGCCACATGCTCTAGGGATCTAAACCTCACCATAACAATAAATAGGACTTGCTGGAGTGATAGATTCCTGTCCCAGAGACTCCCCATGCTTTGAACAGGATTCCATCTACATTAGGCAGAGCCCCTCACTAGCACTCTTCAAGAGAAATCTTTTTTGAGTGGATGGGAAACAGAAAATTTACCCCGGGATCACTGCAGTGGCTCTGCTGTACAGAGGCACAGGGAAATAATCTAAGGCTGGGGGGGGGGACGGTGAAAACCAACACATTCTGGCTAGGTTTACATATGCCCTCGGGCAGATAGCCTAGTACTTATCTATGAACCTATGAACCTCAGATATTGTGCTTATGTTGCATCTGTACTATACTGTGGAAGTGAATGATGAGGTGCCTCAGGAAGCCATTTGTTTAGGAACCTAGGGACAGTGTCCTACTTCCTGTTCTAACAACTAGCTACTATCATGAGGTAAAATTTTACTCAGGTTTCTTCACACTGTCTCTACAAGATACCTGTGGTGCTTGTTCAAAACCCCGGTTCAGTCAGAGGGGCCTGTCATGCTCTAGTACCATATAAAGTGGTATATAATAATATTATGTCCATCACTAACAATCATGAGGTTATAAGATTTGTGACAAGATGACATAATGTTCATAATGGAGACTTATTTATTTTATATCTTTGGTCCTTTCATGACTGTGCCTTCCACTGTCCTCACTATTAAGTGCCATAGATGGGTAAGACATGGAACAGGGGACAACGGTTCCCTGTAGGCACATCTGCTCTATCCAACCTGTAATGGGTATAAGAACAAAGTTTAGTTTCATTTACATCTAACTGGTTGATTGAGAACATTCCAGCAACAGATCACTGACTTTCCTATCAAGTTAGTGTTAGGTCATCCAAACTGGCATGTTTTAAATGACCACAGCAACTGTTCTAATAAGGAGTTAGTGGCTGTTACTTAACAATTTCTTTAAGTTATGAATCTATTCAGGTCTATTAAGAATGTGCCCAGTCTGGCTGTCTATAAAGGACAACTTTGCACTTGGTGTTCCAGATGTCTGTGGCAGCCTTAGTCATGATAGTGAAACTAAAGTTATGGTCACACCACAATTTGGACCATTTGAAATGAGACTTACCTATTTTTCAACCACCCAGCTTCAAGCTCATGGATTTCAGGAATTTAAATAAAGCTTGTCAAATCCAGATCATTAGTCCAAAATTATAAGCATAATTTTACCTCTGATCTGTATCCCTTCACCCCACTTCAAGTATATCCATATTCCAATGGTTTACATGTGCAGTGAAGTGAAATAAATGATTCTATGCAGATGAGGGGAAAACTTTTCGAAGACAAAACATCTGGATAAGGTTTATACCATATCAGTCATAAAAAAGAAATGTTCTTATTTAGGGACATCTCAGCTGACCTACGGCATTCTTCTATCTGGCAAACAGTCTGTGCAGATAGCTAGCTGCTTTTTCTTCCAGTGTAACTAACAGTTACAATAACCATACTTCAAGTATCAATATTATAAACACTATTGTTCCATATCTTCACAAACAAAATGCATTTAAGCCCAAAACATGCAAACATGGTGCACCACACTGATGACATCGCATTAATAATTTCTGCCCCAGTATGTCCTAACCACAAACCAATATTACTCAAGAATCACTTTCCTCTAATAAAACCTAGCTACCACAATCACAGTTACATCCAAATGCAAATAAAACATCCAAATAATCTTATTTACTCCTATGTTATATCTATGAAACATCACTGACAATATTAAAATGGAGCTATAGTGCCCCAAACTAATCTCATTGAGGTAACAGTAAATGAAAATGTAAAGTGTGCTCATTATTCCCACTCTACAGTATAGGAAATTAACTGCAAACTAAGTATGTAGATAGCACACAGTCCTTCCTTACTCACCTTAGATGTATAACTACAGTACATACCTTCTTTGGACTTAGCCTTTTCTACACATCCTCCATCATCACAAACCTGCTTCCACCCAATAGTGCTTTAACAAAACTGCCATATCCAGTCAGCCCAACAAAGCCCAGCATGGCATAGCTCTCAAACTACTTGACTGACTATAACTTCCAAGGGCCACAACTTACTCCCCACTAAAAATTGTATGCAAGATTCTATTCCAGTTCCATAAATGTCTTGCAATAGGTCCCGTACTACAATGGCACTTCCGCTTTAGAACTGTATAATCGAAAAACTAGTCTCTGGCCCTAACACATAAATCATCCAATCCCCATAGAGACTCTCTATAGTCATCTTACATAACTCAACCCTGAAATTCAGTCCCAGTCACAGCTAGGGATGCATATAACCTCAAAAACTTCAAAACTATCCTAAAGTGGTATGAGAAAATGAAATTGCATGCTTCTGAGTATTTGTTTTCAGCAGTGGTCACACATGATGTTATTCAATTTTTTGAGTCTTAATTAATTGTAAACTCTACAACTATGTTTACAGCCTATGCATATTGGATCCACTTTGAATAATCATGTGCCATTTAATTGATTTGATCATAGGAAAATAAATAACCTAAATGCTTTGGAGGTCACAAGCTTAAAACAGAATAGTCCCAAGGGTGTAGACAAAGCCTGCACAACAGAGCTTTATATTTACTAATTTCAAGGTAACATAAACTTGGGAAAAAAAGAAGGCGGCAAATGAAAACAAAAATAAAATACATTTCAAATTCTCACTCTTTTCTGAGTCCAGAAAACATTTGCAGATGTTTTCAAACATCAATAACAGGAAACAGGCAATATTCCTGCTTTTATCATTTCAGTATCAAACCAATCTGGACACAAAAAGTGTAAGTATCTCATACATATTTCTGTTTTTGTACTACATTAACAATGCTATGCTTAGCCATTTTAAACAACCCTATATAAATATAAATTTGACTTTGACTAAGAAATACATAAACGTCAGGAAACTATCAAATTACATTCTAGTAGGTGATATATATCAGGTTAGCCTCTAGTGAACCATTTATTTTGATGTTTTCTATGATATAATTAAATTAAACTTTTTGCCCCCAAACTAAAATGATTATTCATCTGATATCCCTTTAGTGGATCTGTACATATATAACCCTGTCCTTTACCATTTAATTGCTATACCTTCTAGTATAAACAGAAAAACAGGCACTTTTATTTATTTATTTATTTATTTATTTATTTACATTTGTTAACGGGAGTGTCCGACTGGATGTAGGTCCATTTTCAGCGGAGGCCCAGGGAGAAAAGCTCCACAGTAAAGATAAACAGACAGCAGATACATTGGATTACATGGCGATTAACAACTTAATATAGCAATTAATTACAAACATATTTACAGATGAAGAACATAGTACATCAGTAGACAACTAGAATCTTTATCTGTGAAGTACATAACAGACATTAACAAATGTTACAATAAGAAGTTCCTGCTGTATAATAAGTACTAGGCTTATGAGCATCTGAGCTTGCTATAATCAAGGTAGTTAATCCATGGTGGTGCAGCGGTTAGTGTTGCCGCCTCACAGCAAGAGGTTCTCCAGTTCGATCCTCGGCTGTGGTGCCTTCTGTGTGAAGTCTGCATGTCCTCCCTGTGGTCGCGTGGGTTTCCTCCAGGTGCTCCGGTTTCCTCCCACATCCCAAAGACATGCTGTAGGTGGATTGGACACTCTAAATTGGCCCTAGGTGTGAGTGTGTGCATGTGTGTGCCTTCTGTGGAAGGTTGGGTGCCGGGCTGGCAACTTGACACTGTAAAACTCCACTGCCAATCATGAGTGGACTGGTGATCCGCTGTGGCGACCCCTAACCAGGAAAAGCTGAAAGAAGAAGAAGAGTGGGGTGGAAAGAAAGGTAGTGGTTGGATGAGGTGGGTGATATTAGAGTGGGAGTTGCAAGGGCATAGCCAGCATGTTTTTAGGTGCGCTTTTAGTAAAGTTTTGAAGTTTTAGTGAAGTTTTGATCTTCACCAAAATACTCATAAATTGCTGTCCTGGGAGTTATGATCTGCATTCTAAATTCTTTATTCAAAGTAGTTTTATAATTTCAAGCTTAGTAGCAATAATTTGGACCTTTTCTTTATTAAAAGTTAATTTCCTGAGCTCTGACAAAATCATTTACCCAGTATACAGAAAGAAGCCTACTTCCCATGTTAAGGGCTGCTTTAAAAAAGCCCTGTTTCCATGAAGCAGTACTATCACATTCAGAAACAAATTAGCTAGACCTCGTTATCGGTTAATTTGCACGCCTCTGAATTACTGTTAATTACTGCAAGAGGAATCAGCATTTTTAGAGAGTAGTTGACAGCCAATGCATTGGGTTAACAAAAACTACCATTCCATTCACTCTTCTACACCCAGTAGTGACATTCAAACACACACGCACACACACACACACACACACACACACACACACACACACACACACACACACACACACACACACAAAATCAAACATCACATATGTTATAACTATCCCTGTGTTGCCAGAACATTCCCAATGTCTCTATTTTCTTACGCTGGTAAATCACAGATGATTACAATCATTAATGCCAGACAATAGGGGTTCACTCTTCATAGCCTCAGTAAATGATAGTAGAACAAAGCTGCTACATTAGTGACTTTCTGTGGTTTAAGATGAATAATTAGAATCTGTACCTGACTGTGTGTCTTTGTCCTATGATAAATTTTGGCTTTGTCTAGACTTGTTACACTATGAGGTTAAGTGGTATGCTTTATATTGCCTGGCTATAACACACCAACTGTTGCAGGCATTAAATAATGCCAGAGACCCTCATTAAAAAAGCTTGCTGCTCTATCTTATCGGTTTGCCTAGTGGGTTTAAGCTAATGCTTTCTATATCAAGGATGCAACATTTATCATAGGATCATAGGAGGTTACTAGGCCAATGGCCCTGGGGCCTTTATAATCCTAGCCAAGTTAAGCCCTTACACCTAAAAGTGCCTGTTTATAGCAGACACTAGAATTAGCACCTATTGCCCTTGTCCAAGATGGACACAGGTGGAACCCCTGGTGCAAACTTTTGGATACCCATCAAATCATCCAAAATGCGCTTAAATAGGGTCAGTGAGTGGCTCTGTTTCAGATGAATTAAAGTCTCTTCCAAAGATGATGCAACCTCTGGGAGACAAATCTATCCCTCCAGCAGGTTCTATTGATGTCGCATACCAGGTTAAGATCCCTAGAGCAAGTGACCCATGTGACATTTGATTTGCAAATGTGCAGCATTTCCATTAAAGCAGAGTCAGAGATTGTCTTATATCCAAGACTCATATTGCCTCTGAGCAGTCTATACAACACAAGGTATAGTGACAGTGATTTCAGTCTGTCCCCATATGGTAGGTGTTGGAAGCCCTGAATTTTCTTTGTAAGGAACCTCTATGGTTTCTCCAGTTGCTGTAGGTGCTTGGAAAGGTACATACCAAAGGGAGCATTGTACTCAATTCTTGGCATGATGAGGGAAAAGTATATGGGGATCTCAACCTCTTTTTTTCTGGAAGCAATGCCCTTACTTATGAGATGACTACTGTGGAGACATGGTGATTGAAGGTAAGGTTGCTGTCAACCTGTATGCACAGCTCTCTCACCACTGAATGAATGCTTAGGGTGTTGCAATTTATATGGTAGTTTACAGGAACATCACCCTTGCTGAAGAGGATGGTAATGCATTTTTTTGCAGTTAGTTTAAGACCATGACTTTGACAACAGTCATTTGTTTGTATAAGCCCATCTTGTAGGATGTTGACATTGTCTGGGAACTCAGTGACTCCTCCCAGTTTGTAGTCATCAGTGAACTTTGTCAGCCACAAAACTTTAGTTTTTTGCCTGGACATTGGAGAAGTAGATTCCAAACAGTAGGGGTCCCCAAACAGATCCCTGTGGGACACAGCTGGTCACAGGTCTGCTAGAGGAGGTGGAGTCCCATATTCTAACTGAATGAGTTCTATCAGTGAGCCAGTTTGCAACCCACCTGATACTATACGGGTTGACATGCAACTTGGTGAGTTTATCAATGATGCCTGAGTGGGGAATTGTGTTGAAGGCTTTGGCCAAGTCCAGGTAGGCCATATGCACAGATTTACCTTCATCTTGCGCTTTGGTGATTTTCTCAAAGAAGTCCACCAAGTTTAACAGACATTATCTCCCTTTGACAAAGCCAGACTTGGTGGGGTCAAGCTTTTGCAGATTTTCTATCTCTTTATTGATAATGTCCATGATGATTCACTCCATGGCCTTGCAGATAAGGCTATCAAGCTAATGGGTGTATAGTTCTTGGGATCCATGGATGCACCCCCTTTGTGCAAAAGGATGATGGTAGCTGTTTCCCATTCCTGTGGGATGAAACCAGTGCTTAGGCTGTGATTAAAAACGGTACCCAGTGATGTTGCTAATTCTTGTTTTAACCCATGTAGAACACATCCTGGGATGTTATCCGG
Source organism: Protopterus annectens (assembly GCF_019279795.1). Classification (NCBI taxonomy): domain Eukaryota; kingdom Metazoa; phylum Chordata; order Ceratodontiformes; family Protopteridae; genus Protopterus; species Protopterus annectens. The sequence continues at coordinate 1,612,242,932 of NC_056725.1, forward strand.
TCCCACAGAGACTATGTTTTTGGCCTTAGAGAGGGCATTTAATACCTGCTGCTTTGAGATGCTAGGTGGTGGACTGGTGGTAGGGATATTTAGGGGTATGTGTGGAGGGGACATGGGAGTGAAGTTTTCAGTAAACCTGTCAGCCAGCAGGTTTCTATATCCACAGGTTCTGTATATTTAGGACCATTAACTACAAGTTCTGTGCAAATATGGGGTTTTCCTTTGATGTTATGAATTTAGCTAAAGAACACCTTATGGTTTTCCTCAGTTTGAGAAGCTAATTTGGATTCATAGTTAGCTTTGGAAGACTTCACAAGGAGGTTGAGGAGGGAGTGTTTCTAGTTTTGAGACCTTTCCTTCCTGTACTTAGACAGCAATTTTCTTTCTCTTATTGTATAGCCTGTTAATGGCAGATGACCACCAGGCAGGTTTACTCTTCCTTGAAGACCTTACTTTGGTCATGTCAGGTATGGCAGAGTCAATATAATTGTACAGATGCTTGTATAAAGCATTGGTGTATAATGCAGCATAGGAGTTCTTTTCATCTGTGAGGGGAGGGGCTATGAAGCTATTTATGTTGTTCCTTAAGAGTCTGTAATTGGCCTTGGAAAAGTTTTTTTTATTCCAGTTACTGCTAAGAGCGGGGGGGGGGGTCTGGTGTTATAGTTACTTCCAGCGAGATTGATTTGTAGTCAGATCTCATCAGAGAGGGCAGTACACTGGGGTGGTCCAATGGTCCCCCATGTTTGGTGAGGACCAGATCCAGGAAATTTGAGTGCCTTGTGAGTGTATCAACCAGCTGATCCAGGGCATTCGAGTGAATGAAATCCAAGAACCTTTGGGAGGGTGAGTTAGAACAGGTATAATTTACCCAGTCAATGGAAGGGTAAATAAAGTCACCTAAAATCAGGATGTTCTGTTGTGTCTTAATTGACTCAAGTAGATCCAAGTAGGCTGAGTTGGTGTCCTGATTCATGGAGGGAGCCATATAGTTGGCAACGACTTGAAGAGGGTTCTTACCAACAGTCAATTGCACCTGAAGTAATTCCAGGGAATCATGCTGCATTACCAATCTAGAGGTGTATTTATTTTTAATGAATAATGATACACTACCTCCTTTAGTTCCCACGCCTTCAATTTGTGGTCTGAACGTGTGGAAGGAAATGCAGCCCGGTATTGCTGGGGTGCTTTCCGTAACCTTAAACCAGATCTCTCTGACTGCACAGATGTCTACATTTTCCAAGGTAAGGGCTTCTTCCAGTGAGTGCAGTTTCAGGTTTAGACTCCTAGCATTTAGCAGCATAACCCTGAGGTTGTTTTAGAAGGTATTTTGCATTGATAATTTTGTTCTTGTGACATTGCATAAAAAATGCACTAGGAGGTGGCAATAGCCTTAGCCAGTAACCGAAATCCCAGGAGTGACAGATGAAAACCATCTCTGGCAAAGCATTGAGGTCTGTTGACCATATCATCCCAGGCTGACACGTACTGGATCCCCTTAGAATGACACCAGAAACTTCGCCAGTTTTTGAAGGCAATCATTTTTTTTTTTTGTATTGTGACACCATCCTAGGCATAGGTGATATGATGTTTAACACTAGGGACATACCTGCCTGGGACACATAATCAGAGAGCTCAGTCATTTCTCTTTTCATATAATCCAGTGAGTTCCATCTCAAGTCATTAACACCAACATGGGCTATGATATAGTCATAACAGTATACATTGTAGAGAGACTTGAGTATGTGTGTGATGTGGTGGATCCGGGCACTTGACAGACAGCTGACCGTGACCTTCTCCTTATCCAGCCTGGTGAGAGAGACATCTGTGTGTCTCACAATAGAGTCACCTATGACTAAGATGTTTGTTTCATTGTTCTGCCTTATGGGCTCATCTGTTGAGACACTGGTGTGTGAGATGTTATGTGTATTATGTTCTGCTGGGGATGAAATGTGCGAAGAGTGCATGTGTTTGGAAGGTCTCTGCTGTTTAGGTAAGCTGCTGGTAAGGACTTCCATATATGTAAGTTTATGTATTGTTGGTTTGGTTGGTGCAGGCGGTGGTGTGCATACTGGCAACCTTCTTAGTGGCAGATGTACTAACTGGTGAGTGAGAGAGCCTGGATTCTAGGTTTTTAGTATAGGTGCATCTCTCACATATTGAATTAGTGTGGGCTAGAAAAAGTCGGTCATCAGTGTGCATGAGGCAATTGCTACATTGCCTCAGGATGCCCATCTCGACCAGGCTGGCTGGAGAAACTGTGGAAAATTGTCCATCCATAATACTTGGTAGGTTATTATGCGGTCAGAAAACAGGGAGAGGACCAGGAAGGGTCAGGTAGAGTAGAGGACAGGAGAAGAGGTCACAAACTATGAAGGACTAGTGGGTAAGATCTGTGTTGCTACTTCAAGAGATTTGCTGCATGTATCACCTGTTAGTGAGGTACAATCATAAGATCTCACTAAATGACCACCAGCTAAGTACTAAGGGAAAATTTGCAACCGGAGATGGTTGCATCTATAACCACCAAGGGTAACCACCTCTGTGTGGCAGTGCACGATGGTGCATTTTGCACAAATGTGGGGCTTAAGTAGCAGATGTAATCAAACAGAATAAAGCAAATTAACCAATAAAAAGATCAAAACTGAGCCCTGTTCCACTAAACTTCATAACTCCATGGTCCTGCCACAAGGATGCAGGGAAACCCTCTAAAACAAAAGTTAGCATTGTTTTAGTGCTCAAGTTACCATAACAAAATTAGATTCAGCAGGTCTGGATCTAGTCTATGCTACAGTAATTAAAGTGCAGAAATCAGAAAAATAAGCCCAGAATAGATGATTGTACGATAAAATGCAGTTCACAAGTACAAAATACAATGAATAGATCTACTTAAGTTTTTTTTTTTTTTGTGATCAGTAGATGCCTCAGATGGATCAGTTAATTTCAGCAGAGCAGTAGCTGGTTACCAAACTTTGTGGAGCGTTTAAAAACAAGCTTTATAGGTCAGGTGATTTTAGAAGCAATCTAAGACTTGTAGTCACAGGTGTCCAAGCCAGGCACATGTAAGGTCTGAATAAATGAGCACACTCTTACTAAAATGTGAGGCTTTGAAGCCCCTTCCTCCCTTTGTAGTTTTCTTCTTTTTTTCTTTCTTTCTTTTTCCTCAGGTCTTATTTATGTTTTAGATTCTCTCTGTGACAGGTGGAATGGTACAGGGTTGGAGCCCTTATTATCAACTTAAGGCACACTACTTTTGCTATCCTGGTGTCTAGTGGCTGTTTTTTTTTTCTTTATTTAAATTTTAATTAAGTGGCTTTAAGAAAAGCCATATAAAGCATCCATGATGTCTAGTCCCCCCCCACCGGCATACTATGTGTAAGTACCATTAAGGCACAGGATGAAATCGTAATTCTTGGAGATGAGTTTCTCCATTTCAAGTTCTGTATAAATAACCTTAAACCTAATCTGTTATCTTTGCTTCACAGTGTTCCCTCTGTGATCATATCTTGTATAAGTGACATTAAAGGATAGAGGTCTCCATGGTGTTTAGTGCCCCCCAACTGACATCTTTAGTGTTCTCCCTGGTGGCTAGTGTTCCCTCTGATCCAATTGTTGCAGAGTTTGCTTATTAGTCTGGGGGTGTGTGGAAGTATGACAACAACCCTAACACACACACACACACACACACACGCATACACACACACACACACGCACACACGTGCGCGCACACACACACACACACACACACACACACACACACAAAGACACACACACATACAAACACACACACACATACAAACACACACACACCTTGATACATCCATTCCACACACACACACACACACACACACACACACACACACACACACACAAACAAACACAGACATGCACACTCACACATACACACTCACACACACACACACACACACACACACACACACACACACACACACACACACACACACACACACACACACACACACACACACACACACACACACACACACGCACTCACTCTACACCTTCACTAATCCCCCACCCCACCACCCCCTACTTGACCTCCTAGGCAGTCATACAATCACGCATACAGTCATAACTGCAGCCCTTCACATATGTGTCTTCACTTACCCCTAACAGTACCTGACCACTAAACTCCATACCACTTACCTGTACCATGATGCATGAGTGACCAGAACCATCTGTGCTACTTTATGTAGTAGAATGATTCTCTGAGTCAGTTGGTTGCCTAGACACCTTACCTCAGGCAATCAGAGGACAGAGAGCCCATGGCTAATTAATATATGTCTGTCTCCCAGAATTCCTCTTTAGAATCTATCATGGCCACAGAGACGAATGACCATGGTGCTGCATGTCTTCATGCTGGAACACTGAAGTAAAGCTGAACACTAAAACGTTACCACGAGGTGTACACCTTGTGTACCCGTCATAGTAACTTTTCTGAATTCAGTGTTATTGTCCCAGTGGAAGTATAAAATAAAATAGCAAATCAAAATTTTGTTTTAGTACTCTGCCCTTTCCCATGCAAAACTAGCCAAAACATTGTCTCAGAAGAAATTACAGGCTACTGTAGCAAGAATGGGCTATTTAGCTCAGATCAGTGCAGTTTCTAGAAGGGTTGTTGTACATCCAGTTCTCATATTTAGAGGTGGAGACACTATTTACAGACATGCAGGTTTTAAGAATGGCAAGGGATTTTACTATTGTCTGGTAGTCAATATAGATGATTAAGGCTATGCACTGTAGAGAATCTGCTACCGTCAAGCATCTTTTGCATATTGTGGAACTCTCAGTAAATTATTTAACCAGGCAGTGTTCTTTTTGGATATTGGGATAGGCTCTTTCATGGTCTTCCAGACTGCATGACTTTTAACTTTTTATGCTTTAAGTTCTTTAAAAAATGCCCACCACTTGTTTTTTTGCTGACCAAATATTTATTTGTAAGACTGATAGTACAAAATCTGATTAGTGCCCATTACATTAAAAATTGAGTCCTCCATTTTTTTTAAACAAGAAACATATTTATTAAATTATCATATATGACGTAGGCAATCTTACATTTATACAGATGAAAACAGCTTACTGACACAATTCCAGTTGCAAACATTATACATTACAAACCATGTTGACATAATTGCAGTTGCAAATATTATACTTCACTTATAATCTTTGTCATTGTCAGACATTACATAGCTCATTCAAGTCCTGCCTCCTTTTAAACCTCTTTCCTCCTCCCCTGCATGTATTGTTCACACAATTCCCATTTTTTCTTGTGTAATTTTCTCCAACCCTTTTCTAAAGATCCCAATTCCAGTTATTTTATCTATATTACTATATTCGCTACTTCTAGTAAATTTGGTTTAGACTTTGATTTTGATTTTCTAGGAATTGTTTTTTTTGTCAGCCACCATAACTAGACTTTAGACAAGCAAGGCTTTACTATGTCTAGGAAAATTCTATTTTGTATCATAGCTCCAAAAAATTATTTCCTTAGTTACACCAATTTGCTCACCCAGTATCTCTGACAGAACAGTTTACAGGGAATCGTTAAAGTCTGCCAACTCATTACACTCTCAGAAAATATATTCCCAGTTACCCCTTTCTTTCCCATCATACCTCCAACATTTTCTGCATAACCTGAGGAAAAATTCTTTGGAGTCTACCTGGGGGAATAAAAATACCAATGTAAACACTTCCAAGCAAAGATCCTAAATCTTTGTTGCATATTTAGGAGACATAAATATACCTCCCCATTGTTTTTTTTTTTTTTGTGAGTTGCTTATCCAGTCTCAGTTCCCAATCCTTTCTAACCTCCTCAGATTGATTCTTATAGCTATCATGCAATATTTATATGCTCTACTAATTATTTCTTTTTTGATGGCAGCTTCTGTTCTAGATTCTATTAAAAACTCTACCAGTGCTGGTCTTTCATTTAGGACCCCCATATTTCTTTCTCTTTGCCTATACTCTGATATCAATCCTTAATAGGGCAGGCAATCTCTAATCTTTAATCCAAATAAATTCTTGGCATCTTCCCATTCTTTCCCCTACACTATTTCATAGTACTCGGTTACTTTTTCTCCATAATGCTATGGTGAAATTGAATCACAGTAATGCACCAGGTACTCTTCGTGTGTATAAGAGACTGAGTACTATGATACCTGTTTTGCATGCATTAATGGATGGTTTTAATAAAACGTGTTAATGAAATACACAAGATGTACAATAAGAATAAAATGGCTAAACATTATCAAAACCTAACTTTACAGGAAATACAGGGGTTGAACAAGTAACAGAATAATAAAATATTATAATAAAATCATCACATGGGGGGGGGGTCCAACAGTGATCACGGACACTAAGCAGTACGATCACACAATGTTAGCTCGGTTAACAGATATTAGAACATATTGACAGATTGCTAATTTGGATATTTATAGGATACAAGCAAGCTTAATGAGTTTGTTCTTACTAGGACTATTACTTCAGAATTAGGTGACTATTTTAGAGTAGAGTATCCTGTTATACCAGTTATCCAAGGAATCCCTAACATTCATTAGAACCCAGTAAAACCTCCCTTCAGACCTATAGTTACTGGGGCAGGGTGATCGACTGTGCCTTTTTCTGGTTTTATTGGGAAATATCTGTGTCTTACACTAGATATGAATCAATATATATTAAGGGATAAACAACAATTTTTACATGACCTTTATGTTTTTGCATCCACAGGAGGGTCTAAACCTAACATCCATTTGGCCACTATGGATGTCAGATTGTTATTTACAATGATACCAAACAAATAAGTTATACCTGCTACAAGTACATATTTAACTGAATATAGTGATTATGACAGTAAACTTGTACAGCTAATATGTAAGTTTATGAATATATTTTATCTAATAATGCTTTTGTGTTTAGTAAAGATATTATTTACAACTGGGTGGCATAGCTATGCGGACTGCATGTGCCAATATTTATGCCAATATGGTAATGGCTGTATGGAAGAAACAATATATTTTGCATGAAGGGAGATATAGTCCATTTATACCTTTCTATCATCAGCTTGTTGATCACATTTTTTTTTTTGTTATGGACAGGTACTTCAGCATATTTTGCTAAGTTTATTGAATTTATATAAGGAATCACTTCATACCTAAAATTTGATATTAAGAGCTTTGACATTAGTATTGACTTCCTGGATGTGTGATAAAATTAGTTGAAGGTGGTTTTGATAATCAGATATATTGTAAAGCATGCTATTGTAATAAATTATTACACCATAAAAGCATGCATCCAGGATATATGTTTTCGAATATTGTGAAAGGTCAGGACATTACAGCCTCCAGACTTAATGCAGATGATAAGAGTTCTCATAATGAGATGATTCACCTTACTGAGAACTTTGTAGCTAGGGGCTTAGTTAGGGCAAGTATAGAACAGGCAATGGATGAAGTTGTTTCAGTTATATCAGCTATAACAAAGCCATGTTTTTCTGATGGATCTTCGTCTGTTAATCATAAAAACACACATAGGAGTGCCAACCAGTTAAAATGTTCAATGTTTTACAGCAGCAATGTTAGACGTATTACGAATATCACACAGATGCATTAGAATACCCTAACCACAGATGAAAGAATTAAATAAGTTGTAGGTGAGAAACCCTCTTTTAGATATAAAAATAAGAAGTCTATTAAGAGAATGCTATGTAATTATAAAGAACATATACATCCTTATGACATAAGTAATCTCGGTTTTCACATAATCTTGCTTCTAGTGAATGCAATTTTTGTGATTTTTTTGGATACCACTAGCAAGTTTGTACATCTAGTGACTGGCAGGAAATATAGCTTTAATGTAGGAAGCTATTTGTAATAGCACCCATATTATTTATTTAGCTCAGTGCATTCACTGTAAATCATTTTATGTTGGCAAAACTAGTAGGCGAGATAGGATCAGGGAACATCTTTAAAATATTAGGATCAAGTCTCATACTAACGCCCTTGCCAAGTATATTATGATCACATCACTTTTAAATTTATGGCCATAGAGGCCATTCATGTGAGTGAATAGTTAGGTGATATTAGAAATATTACCAAACTACTTGAAATCAAATGGATTATAAGGCTCCAAGCTGACGGTGATAAAGGGTTGAATGATAGTGTGCCCCTGAAACCTGCATTAAAAATTAGACCTTTATTTAAATAGTTTATCAGGGTTGGGTGGGCGTTCGAAAGACATGCATAAATGGGCGTGCCTTCGTTGAATTTGAACGTTGAGCTGGCACCTCGGCGTTCGTGGAAATCTACTGCCAATCATTAGTGGACCGGAGTTCCACTGTGGCGACCCCTAACCTGGAAAAGCCGATAGACCAACAACAACAACATCAGGGTTCATCATAATTTCTGCAGCTTTTGAATATCAATGGTGTAGGACAGGTGATTCTCAATTAGTTGTATTTTGCTTTTTTAATATATGAGTTTTTTATGTATGTTTGTGATAGTAGATTTCACTAGTTTATTATAATAGGATGTTCATTTATACTGTAATATTCAGTATGATTTTATATGTATGTCCTTGATCTCTGTAGTTTTTGCATTTTCCTCTATATAGAAGTTTATTCATGCCTGCTTGTATTAGTTGATTTCATTGGTTTACTACGATAGGTTGTCATTATAACATATTTGTCTGGTTTGTGATGTTTTATTTCTAATGTGATACCGAGATGTATTTTTTTTAGTTTTGATATGATAGTTAGATGTGTACATTTTGCTCTCGTTAGGTAGATTGTTCACATTTCTATGTTTACTTGTTTTTTTTTTTTTTTGTTAGTTAGCTTACAGCTAGATACTTCCACTACCATTATGATTTTTATGTTTGTATATATGCACGCTTTTTTGTTTTCATTAGGTAGATTAATCATATTGTATGTTTGATTTATTTTTAGTTAGCCTATAGTTAGGAATCTTTACAGCAGTTACAATTCTTATGTCTGCATAGATGCCCACATGATTTGTAGAAGCTTGCTTAGTTACATTAATGAGCATTTGAGATTCTGTTAATATTTTATATTTGGATAAGTGTGCATATATATATTAGAGTACTACTTATTAGTACGATAGTGCCGGTTAGTTTCTGGTAGTGGATATTTACTAGGATGTTCTTAGTGTGATCATAACATTGTGTTTAAAGTGAAAACTTGAACATTTAACTAGTAGTGAAAATAATAGCTTTAAGTGCCTATATCTCTAAGTTATTGTTTATTGTTGCAGGTGACATACTAGCATTTTCAACTGGTATATTGTTTTCTTTGGTTCTTTGATTTTTAAAAAGTATTAAATCATATTTTTTTAGTTTTATTCTGTTTGGTCTGATGAAGAGTGTTGTATACCTGTGAAAGCACTAACCATCTAATAAATATGTTTACCCTGGCCATGCTTCAGTTAGTTTATCTTTATTTTTAGCTTTATATCATGGTTTAAATACTCCCCAGTGCTTTTTTCTGCTACTCAACCCTTGCTGTTCTCTTTAAAGGACCTTCTAAGCCTTTCCCATTTCCTAGCTCTGTACTCACATATTCCTAAACTTATATTTCTATCATATGATTTATGGAATGTTAACAGAGCAAAACCAGCTTGGCTTAATATTCACTTGACTAAAACAAGCGCTTTCACTCGGTTCAATAACGAGCTTTATCAAGTATAGTAAAATGCATGATGCTCAACTATTATATACTGAGCCAAAATCACATGGTGTAAATAATTAATTAGTTAATTGATTAATTGTTGGATCATAAATTCAATAAAATGTTAAAGAGATATAATTAAATCGCACGCAAAGGATTGCAAAGTACATAATGTTCCCATAAAACATAAACATAAAGGAATACAATAAATGTAATATACATAATGTCGTACACCATAAATATGAAAAATCACATTTATAAAATCATTTCATCAATTAAAAAACGTGATTCAACTGTCAATTAATTTAACAAAAAATTCATCAAATGACTTAAAACTTTGTGTGATTAATGACCTTAGTATTACACCATGTGATTTTGGCTCAGTATATAATAGTTGAGCACCATGCATTTTACTATACTTGATAAAGCTCGGTATTAAACCGAGCGAAAGCACTTGTTTTAGTGTGGTGGCTTACAATAAAGGATTTATCTGCAGTTTTGTTCGGTGTTTTGTCCTTGTGTCGTGAAGTACTGTTTTGGTCTTCTGATTTCACTTGTTTCTTTAATATTCACTTGCCCTGACTTTTTATTTGTGATTGTATGATGATTTTCTACTCCAAAGACAATCACTTCGAATCGGTCTTATTGTATTGGGCCTAATTATCTCGGTTTTTTGGTAATGTTATCTTTTCATGCCGTATTGTATTTTTTTATACTGTTTCAGAAAATGAACATGTCCTGTACCATAATCTCTTATCAGTTTATAAAAAATGTTTAACTATATAAATTAACCAGTACATATTAATAAAGTAAGTTATATAGGTAGGCAAAAAAAATGTTCAGCAGTGATAGTTAGAAGAGATGTTTCAGGTGAATGACTGATTGCTCATTGAATAAAACCTGAATGAATCAGATAGTGAAGCTTACTGGTGCAATATTGTTTGAAATAATCTGTTATAAATTGGGGGAGTGTTGAGTGTTGCAGGGATGGTTACTTTATGTGATACAAGTTAAACCCAAATATTAAAAATGTTCTAACAATCCATTTCCTGCTTTAGCATTTCTTCTCCCAGTATCAAGTAGTTCTTGCAAATGTGACTTCCAGTAATGGGTCAGTGCACCTGTCAAGAAATGAAGCTGAAACATATATTTTTCCAGTGACAAGTCAAAGAGTAAATGTCAGAAACCTGCCTTGGCGTAATCCTACCTGAGCCTATATGCCTTAGAAGAATGAAGCTGTTTGAAGTAAGCAGATTGCCATGCTTAACCCATATCTGTATCTCGTGTGATATAACCTACACGAAAGCACCTTTTGCCCTTAAAACAGAAAATGAAGCATGGAATCAATGGGATGGAAATGGTTAGAGTCACACAGAAAGTAGAAAAGCCTTTCAGTTTTGTTTGCTTAATAGCTGTCACAGAAAAGCCAGTTTAACTGAATACGTGCAAAGACCCCGAGATGAAAATGAACCAATTAAAAACAACTGACAGATGAAGGATCACTTCTTTCAGTCACTGAATCTTAATACTAATGTTAAGAAAATTATACTTTACACAGGATTCAAAAGTAGCAGGTAACAGTATGCATTGCTAATTATAACAAATACATTTAATATAAAGTCTTTGGATAGAATTCCTCCAAACATCACACAGAGGGGCTGGGAGAGAGGATGCAGCTCTCCTTGTGTAACATTAATATTTGCTTTTGTATGAAGAATGACTTAAATATTCAGTTAAATTTTTTTTGACCTGCTGAGGTTGTGGTATAATTTACAAAAGAAGTATTCTTGGTAGAAAATGACAAGTGCAATTGTTTAGCAAAACAGTAGCATGAAGGTTTGTTGAAAAGAAGCTAGACTATGGATATCATATCTGAGTACTGCAAGCTAAAATGCATTCTCCTTATTCTGCTTAATATATATTGTTTAAACAGATTGTGAATTTCTGAGGGGTGTATTTTCATCATGTGTTTGTTGTAAGCACATAGGCATACACATATACATACAGACACAAACACACCACACACATACATGCATGGAATTTCCCAGAACAGCTACAAAAGAAAAAGATGTGAAAGAACTAGAAAGAGTGGCTGCAGGGGTGGAGCTGCTGCTAAACTGAAGAGAACCCCCCACAGGCCTGCATTGCATTCAGTATTACTTGCAAATGTCTGCTCACTGGATAATAAGATGGACTATCTGAGAATGGAGCTCACAAAAAATAAGGTGATGGACACTTGTTTGTTCATTTTCTCTGAAACGTGGCTGTATAGTAACATTAGTGACAGTGCTGTGACCCTAGATGGGGAAATGGGGAAACTCTGTTTAGAGCAGCTAGATGTAAAGCACAGAGTGGTACAGGTGGTTGTGTATGCATCTATGTTAATAACAGATGGTGCAAAGTCTGTAAACTGTGTCAATCATACTGCTTCGAAGATGTGTAAATATTGACAGTAAAATGCAGACATTTCTATGCACCAAGGGAAATATGTTACAGCAGTGTACACCCCCCCCCCCCCCCCAGTGGTAACATCACTGAAGCTCAAAATAAACTCCATAATATTATCTGTGAGCTACAAAGCAGAAACACAGAATTTGCACACTTGATGGCAGATGATTTCAACAGAGCTGAGCTTAAGGAGGTGCTACCCCATTTTTATCCATATGTGGATTTCCCCATAAGAGGGGCGAATACCTTAGACAAAGCTTACTGCAATATTAAAGGAGCCTTTAAAGCATTGAAGCACCCCAACATAGGCAGCTCTGATCACACTGCCATCCTGCTTCTGCCTACCATATAAGATGGCTTTGATCAGAGAAAAACCGACAACTAAACAGATCAGAGTCTAGCAGGAGGGTTCCATGTACTGCCTTCAGGACTGTTTCAATACCACCTACTGGGAGGTCTTCAAAGAAGTGGCTATGCACAACCTCCAGTTAGCCATAGACATCTATACTGAATCAGTTCTTGCCTACATAAATACATTTGTGGAGGATGTAACTACCATGAAAGCCATCACTGTAAGAGCTAATCTGAAACCCTGGCTCACTAGGAATGTCCATGTGCTACTGAAAGAAAGAAACACAGCTTTCAAGGCAAAGGACAAAGCAAGGTTAAAGGTGGCCAGGTCAAATCTGAAAAAGGGCATTAAAGAGACAAAGAGGGAGTATAGAAGGAAAATTCACATCTGCTTCCAAGACACGAGAGACACAAGAAGCCTATGGCTAATACAGCAGCTCACAGATTATAAGACCAAATCACCCCAATGTGATGACAGCTTGGAATTCTTAAATGAACTGAACTCCTTCTTTGGCAGATTTGAGGAGAAGAACACCACCATACATTCTAAAACAAAGACTGACAAAGAGGAGACAGTGCTCTGTTTCACCTCTCAGGAGATGAGACTTCAGCTTAAGAAGGTGAATCCTAGGAAGGTTGCTGGACCAGACAACATACCTCCCAAGATATTGAAGGGATGTGCTGATCCATTATGTCTGGTACTGACAGACATCTTTAACTCATCCCTTACTATAGAGAAAGATTTCTTGTGTTTCAAGGAAACAAGTATTGTCCCAATTCCGAAGAAACCCAATCTTACATGCCTCAATGACTTCCGAATGGTTGCCTTAACTTCAAATGTCATAAAGTGCTTTGAGAGTGTTGTGAACAAAAATCTATCTGTGACTCTGCTTAAGTCCTTAGATCCACTCCAGTTTGCATACCTGGCAAATAGGTCAACAGTGGATGCGATATCAGTCATACTACACCTTGCAATAAAACACCTGGAAGGGAGGAACAACTACGTAAGGCTGCTGTACATTGACTTCAGTTCTGCATTCAACACCGTGATACCAATACAACTGGTGGATAAGCTCATGAAGCTTATATTCATAAATAATATGCACACCTCCAGACTAGTAGCCCAGCATAATGCATCTGAGATACTTCAGGTACAACTAACATTGGGTAAGACTACGATCCAGGTCATAGCCTGCTATAGGTTCCCAACCATGTCCCTAGACTCTCACTCCATGTTCCTAAGCACCCTAGAATCTGTCATGGTCCAACCTAACACTCTCATACTAGGAGACTTCAACAACCCCTCCATCAACTGGGAAAACTACTCAAGCTGACCCAGTGCTTCCTGGAATTAATCAATTCCAATGCCTTGGACCAGCTCATTCTTACCCCCGCTAGAAGAAACAACATCCTTGACCTGGTTATTACTAACATGGGCAACCGTTGCTCTACACCAATAGTCAATTCCTCCCTGGTTAGATCTGACCACAAACTAATCACCATGGAAATCCACATCTCACCCACACCCCCTGCAAAGGAATCCACCATGGAAAACTTCTCCAAAACTGACTTTGGACACCTAAAAACAGAGGTGGCTAACTTCACAGCACCAATGCCAATGTAAAATAGATGCATGACTGCCAAATCATACACCAGTTCACTGTACAAACACGTACATAAATGCATGGAACTAGCCATACCCAGCAGAACCAAGATGCTGTCCTCAAAAAATGGAAGCCAGTCTGGTGGTCCCCTCCCATTAATAAACTCTACAATTGAAGAAAGAAACTGTTGCAGAAAAAGGTGAACTCCCAAGACTGGAAAAATTCCCTTATTAGCCTAAACAAAAAAGTTGAGATCTCTCATCAAAAACTCCAAAGCCAGCTATGAAGACAGAAGTCAGCAGACACTAAAAACAACCACAAAGCCTTCTTTAGTTATATCAAGAATCTCCATGGCAATACCCAGATTTGCTCTCAGTTACTGCACAATGGTACCTCCTATACTGAGCCAACAAATATTGCCAACATACTGGCTGACAGATTCAGTGCCAACTTTACCCTGCCCCCCCCCCCCAAAAGGACCAATCTCAATACCGGAAGAATGCCAGGCACCCTGCATTACTGCAGCACAGGTTAAAGCTGCATTGTCTAAGGCCAAGAATACAGCTTCCATGGGACTTGCCAATATCCTCGCTGTGTTCTACATGAATTACAAAGTGAACTGGTGCCACATCTGTGTGCTCTGTTTACTCACAGCCTCACCTCAGGCTTTGTTCCAACTGAATGGCGCACTGCTACAGTCATCCCTCTCCATAAAGGAGGAGCTACTACACACCCTGGCAATTATCGCCCCATTAGCCTGATTAGTCTGATATGTAAGGCTATGGAGTGCATCATCATGGACCTAATTATCAAGAGTATAGGGAGTCTCCAAACTCTAGATCCCATGCAATTTGGTTTTGTGAAAGGTAGCTCATGCCTGTTCAACCTGGTTGACTTCTTGGAGTCAGTCACCAGAGTGGTGGATGAAGGTAAGGCAGTTCATACAGCCTATCTCGATCTGGCCAAGGCATTTGATACCATTCCTCACTCAGGAATTATTGATAAACTCACCAAACTAGACATCAACCCGTATATCGTTAGGTGGGTTGCAAATTGGCTCACAGATAGAACACACAGTGTGAAAGTAGTGGACTCCAAGTCAGACTGCCGACCAGTCACAAGTGGAGTCCCTCAGAGAACAGTCCTGGCTCCTCTTCTGTTTGGCATCCACTTCTCAGAAGTCCAGGCCAACACAGAGGGACTCTGGCTGTCCAAATTCGCAGACGACTGCAAGCTGGGAGCCATTATTAACTCCCCAAGTGATGCCGACATCGTACAGAAAGGCCTCATTGAGACCAATGAATAGTGTTGAAACCATGGCCTTAAGCTTAATGCCAAAAAATGCGTCATCATCCCCTTTAGGAAAAACTCAGTTCCCACTAATTACCACATCGATGAGAGCACAATGAACTCTGAGGTCGTTATAAGAGATCTGGGGACATAGGTTGACAGCAACCTCTCCTTCGACCACCATATTGCCACTGTGATCAGAAAGTCCTTCTTTGTGGTATATCTCATTACCAAGGGTTTTGCATCCAGGAAGAAAGTAATAGGGCAGCAAAAAAAAAAAAAAAAAACACATGAGAACAAATGTTTTTACAAACAGCAGGTGAATCTTACACTTCAACTCTTGGCTTTTAAATGTGTTTTTCTTTATTTTCTTTGCATTCCAGGAGTTGAGCTTTTGTTTTGCCTTCTTGTTAATGTCAACATTTTGATAGATGACTGCATACATGCAAAATGCTTCTTTTAAACAGGGAACCAGACTAGTAGAAATGTTAGCACTTTGTAGTGCATTCTTAAAATCTGCTGACTTAATGTGGCAACGAAAAATAACATAAAAAATATTATTTATTAAAGAAGATCAATGCACATTTCAAACAACTCTCAAGTTCTCTACTTTTTGCAGTTCAAGATTAAAAACGTGTGTGTGTGTGTGTGTGTGTGTGTGTGTGTGTGTGTGTGTGTGTGTGTGTGTGTGTGTTTGTGTGTGTGTGTCTGTGTGTGTGGTTGTATATACTGTTTGAGGTTACAGGCATTATAAATGCTAATGAGGGAGTTAGCATTTATAATGTCAAGGAAGCAGTGGGTATGCCAAGTGCTGGCAATGTAAGTTCGCCACTTTGGCAATGGATGATTATAGTTCCCAGTAGAAAGGTGTTGAGTTTAATGGGGATTTCAGTTAACATGTTAAGATAACTCAGAAGATGACAGAGGTTTTCTTCTATAGGTGGTTCAAATCTGGTTTCCTTGGGAGTCAGTCGTGAGGTAATGATATCCTTGTCAAATTGCCAGTAAGTATGAAGACAAGATACACACTAAACCCTGGAACAGAGGGAGTGATTTCTTTGCTTTCAGACTATATTTGAATAACTATACATATATGAATCTGTTCATGTTGCTGGATAACCTCGATTTTGGGTGTTTCTTGTAAAATTCTTGGCATTGAGTAGAGCCACTTTAATGTGCTCTAAATTGGAATTCACAAGGTTAGAATGCCCAGCAGAGGGACTTTGCCATAGAGGGCACTATGGGGTCAACGAGGGTGTTAAGACAGAATATGAAAGCTTAGGTAAGAGACGTGCTGACCATCCCTGATGAAGCAAGAAGCTTCTTCCCAAGCTGGTACATACTGGATCCCCCTAGAATGGCACAAACACCCCAGACAGTAATTAAGGTCAGTTATCTTATTTTGAATGTGAGTATCATTCTATATTATGGCAAAATACACTCAAGGCTGGAGCCTCTCCTGCCATATATACATACATAAGCTCAACCATGTCCTTCTGTTTACTAAATTTACTAAGTTGCTAGGCAAAGATAATCTTTTTTAACCCAGAAAGTCAAAGGACATGTTATAAGTTCTGAAGTTCTCAATCCACATTCTGATACTTGCAAAGCAATTTTGAATACACAGAAACCTTATTATAAATCATCTCATAAGTAATTACTTGTCATGGTACAGTGTCTTTCTCAGCTCATTTCTATCTCATCAGATAAAACAATGCTAGTTAAGACACGGCTAAATTGTGACATTGCTTTGTTTTGGTTACTGGACTAAGAGAGAAACTTTGAAATACATACGATGAAACTGAAACTCCCATTTTAATAATATGTGCAGTGATACAACATTTTACTCTTCAAGCAGATGCTAGCCATGACTTGGTATCGTATTACTGCAAGAAAGTAGGCTAATATATTCAGATTCAAACAGCTAGAATGATGTTCAGACATTCTATACTCAGAAAAAGCGATGTTGGACATCAATTTTGGTTGGCTGAAGATTCATGACTATACATACAGTAAAAGAGTCACTGTGGATACAAAGTATAGGCTACTTCAAAATGGTTAAGACATCTCTTCACAAAGCTTCACTAGACTGCATAGCGTTTTACTGTTTTGGCAAATGCATAGTGTACAAGTTTGGAAAAAACAGGTAGGCTAATGCATATAGCTGAGACCCTGAGAAGATAATACTTGTTAGAATGTAAACACTATTTGCTAGATAAGGATCTGGAGGTTTTGTGAATTAATTCTCAATAACCTGTGCTTACTGAGAATCTGGAAGATATTATCATAAGTACAAGGTAAGAACATGAACTACACTTATATTATGAAATGCAGCTATGAACGAGGTGCCAAATTTTGTTAAATTGGTGCATCCAGGGAGCATCATCAATGAATGCCATTCCTCCCACAATGGTAACAACAAAACCTCCTGGCCTCTTTCTCTTAGTCACCCTAGTCACTAATCAAACACAGGCAGGCTGGGACATAGATAGGGCTAGGCTTCCCATGTCTTAAACAGTTTTCTTGTATTCAGTGCTTGATGTTTAAAAATCAATCATTGTTGCCTAAACTATTTGGGTCCTACCCAAGTGACTGGCTTTCAATGCTTAAGGGTGTCATCTATGCCCTTAAACTGTCAGGCACTTGAGAGGGCTCTAGTAGAAAGACAGAGTGTCCAATCAGTCCTTTTTTTGCCACAGAAGAGTCCTCCTTGGTTAAGCCCTGTGGATCTACATATCTGCCAGTGATCCTTCAAGGTCAAACATTAGGTTAGGGTGAAACTTCATCTATAATTCTATTTCTAAGGAAAATTTGTATTTTTCTTGCTAAAATACATATTTGCTAGGCAACTGAAATAGGATTTGTGTGTAAATGCTTTTTTAACATTGAGTTTAAAAAGTTCTTATTTTTGACAAAATTTTACAACAGGTGTTGCAAGTGTTTGTATTTAGCCCAAGACCGACAGTGATTTACTTACCACAGTACCATTCATTCACTACCTTATCTTTTACTGACTTATCCAGGCTATAATATCCATCTATCATATCTCATTGTCTGATAATCTATGGGACAGCTAATGGTCTCATCAGTTTTACCTTCTCCTATCCGCAAAAAGAAGAGAGTTGTCATGGAGTCTGTGGGTGTCAAACACACTCCCCTTGTGTCTCAGACAATAGTAGGTGACTCTGCTGTGGCTGCTTTTGGTTCTTTTGACTGTTCATCTTTTTTCACCAGTCCTTCTTCTGTTGCACATACAGCCAATTAGATCTCAGCGATGGCCACATCCCCTGCATCTGCAGAGATCATTTTGAATTGCAATGGAGAATCACTATTGCAAGTCTCAAGGAAAGGGGTATTTGAAAGTCCTTCAATTAGCTAGAATAGAGAACTTGAGTCTGGGATAAGAATGTCAGCTAAAGGTTGGTCATTTTCCAGGGAGTCTCCCAAAAAAGTGAATGCATTGAGAAAATCTTGCTTCCTCTTGTTTCTGTTTCTATAGGAGGAAAGGATTTTCTGGGATTTGCTATAGAACTAATTTCTGCCTTTTCTTTGCTTATTTTTTCAGAAAAAAAATTAAAAAGTTCCTTCTTTTTTAACTTTAATTTTCAGTTAGAAGAGCGGGCATTACAGGATGCTGGCTGTACCTCAGGAATGTTTTATCAATCTGAGCATTCTGAATCTGAGGAAGTATCACTTCAGATTTCCCCCTTGAATATTTATCTTTTTCTGAGACTCTGTCTAAGATGGCAAAGGTTTTTAGTGGAATTAGAATGAAATTCCTTTTGCACAAAAATTTTGTGAATTATTACAGTTTGATATGTATATGTTTGCAATTATTCCTCTTGTTTTGCTAGCTTTGGATAATGTTTTTATCACTGCTTCATTTTGTCTGACAGTCATATTCCAGGCCCTAGAAAGTCTGACAGGTTATACAGGATACCCCAGAGTCATAAATTTTTGTTTTCTAATTTAAAAGGAGAGGCAGCAGTAATTTCCTTATCCAAAACTGCTTCTGCTAAATACATTGCTGCTGCTAACGCTATTCCCTCTGACAAGGACAGGAAATCTTTTGCAAAGTTTGGAAAGAAAGTCTGTTCTACTAATTTAAATTTCAGTGTATTAAACTGTCAAGCTAATGTGTTAAAATGTTTTTACTTTTATCTTTTCCGAATACGCAAAAGTTAATAGTTAATGCTCCTTCTCCTTAGGTTCAAAAATCTTTGCATGCCTCTTTTAACATCTGTGTCTCATGTTACTAAGCATGTTTTAAAGTGTGCTTATGATGCTGTTTATTTTTCCTCCACAGTTGCTACATTTGGGTAATTAATGAGGGGGTTGGTTTGTCAGTGTTCTCAACACTTCCCTGAAGATGTTAAAAATTATTTTTTAAATTCACCCTTAGACAATAAAGTTCTGTTTTGCTCTTCTGCAGCTAAGGTGTAAAGTAAAGTAGAGATGTTGCAACACCTTTTCCTGAGTTTTTTCAACCAATGCAAGGTATCTGCAAGGGAATTTCTCAGGATTTTGGAGTACATGGCATCAATGATTCCCATGCTTCCCCTGGACAGACTCCACCTAATTAAAAGCCAGTGGTACCTCAGGTCATTCTAGATTTAGCATCTGCACTCTTTGTCTTTTCAAATCCCTGTTCTAGGATTTTTAAGAAGGGAGATTATCTGGTGGGTAGAACAGTTGTCTCACATTCTGCCTTCCAACCACTCTCCAATCTGTTACTAAAGATACATCAGACCTGGTGTGGGATGTGGTTTCCAAAGGGATGAAATGCAAGCTGTGTGGAACCCTCACAACAATGTCTGAGAGATGTTGGAAGTGACCACTGCTTTGAAAGCCTTAAATCATCTCTGTTCATCCTAGAGCTCAGCAAGTTTGTGTGGGCAACACCACAGTGATGAGGTACATAAACAAACAAATGGAGGGTACCAGATCCTACCCTCTTTTCAGACTTGCTATGATAGTCTGGGATATAGCAAATCAACTTATATTAAATCTGCAGGATTTGTGTATTCCATCAGAGCAAAACCTGATTTTAAACAAGCTAAGCATGACCTGAACAGATTCTCATGAATGGAAACTTCATCCTGAGGTTTTCCAAGATTCATAGATTAGTACTAAGCTAACTGCCCTTGCGAGCCATTGTAATCCTAGCCAATTATCCCTTGTGAGACTCAAACCCTGCACCTTGTGTTTGTAAGGCAAACACCTTAACCATTAGGCCACCCTCCCAACCCTAATTGATCAAACTGTGGGGGAACATCTCAGGTAGATCTGATTGCTATTCCAGTCTTTCCACTGATATCCAGAGTTCTTCTGAAGAACCAGAATGACTACCCCAAATTGTTTTAGTGACTCCCTTTTGGTCCAGGCAACAGTGGTTTTCCCTTCCCCATGGACTGGATTTGCTCACACAAGACAGGGGTTCTTGGATAGGTGTCATGTTGACAGATCAACTCCACTTTCCTTGAAAGCAAAAACTCCAAAAGTGTTTCTTTTTTTTGCAGGGGAGAAAGCACCTCTGTGCCCCTTCCCCAAAACACACTGAATGTAAATATATTTACTCTAAGGTCACACAGTGGAGTAGAAAAAGATAATTTTCCACTAATGGCAAAAGCGCTTCCTGAAAAACGTTTTCACTGAAATGGCAGTCACCTAAACAGCCATTGATTGATTGACATACTCCCATTTGAAATACCCCTACCTGTAAAATCTTCAACGAACTGCTTGACTGGTAGAATCATGATACCTTTGGGGTACTTTTTTTCTGAAGATGTACAACAGGTATTAAAGGAGGTAGAATATAAACTTCTAGAAAATCTTATCTTTGTAAGTGGTAGCAGTTTTCTAAATGATGCCATAACAAAAATCACGACTCTCTTCTGGTCTGGTTGCCACTAGTTCTTGATTATTTGTGTGAGTTGCTGTCTTCTAGCCTTTCTTATTCTCCTAGCAAGGTGTTAAATAAAAACAAATGATAACAACACAGGAGGCTCAGATGCAAAAGTTTACTAGTGTACACCAGGAGGCAAAAAACCATACAAGTACAGAGTTTTGTCTGACATGATGCAGGAAATACACAATTTTATATAGTCTTACATTTAGGCTGTGCCCACCTTACTGACGTGGTTAGTCACAGGGCACCTACATCACTATGGTCTACAATATTCTATTCATAAGAAAAAGCTGATGTTATACATTTTAAAAGTTTTCCCATGGGAATAATACAGCCTTGCAAAGCACCTGGTTCATTATAATGTCTTTCTGTAAATGTTACTCTTCCAAGGTCTCAGGCTAGCTTGAATACAATGGTCGGTTCACTCTCGCAATACACTTCTTTGTTCCTGCAATTTTTACTTTTAGCAGCTGTGTCTTATCACTGATACATTCACAAGGTCAATTATCTCAGAGGAAGGAATAAGAATATTCAATGCTTTATACATTCAGTTTTCCTGACCCAGCAGATAATTATTAATGAAAAACATTAGCGGTACTTACGTATTATCGCAACCACATTTTCGCGGTTGCGAATTTACAATACTTCTGTACAAACGAGGCCGCAAACCACTGTAAGGTGGTATTTAGGGTCTGTTTTATTTGTTGTGGACTAGCTTTCAGTTACAGGGTCTGTGTGAAGGGGAAGACAAACATTTGAGGAAACCCGCTTCGTGTTTTCAGAGTGCCTTACACACACGCACGCTTGAATTAGAATGCCTGCTGTTCTGACGAACGGATTATTTTGACAGTGTGGAAGGAAGCAGCCTTCAGAGAAGGCAAAGGCAGACCCTGTCATGATGGTTTTGGTCACTTTTTTTTTGGAGGGTACTATTTGTAAAGACATCTTCTTGTCAAAATTAAAAAAAAAAAAAAAACGGTTGCTAACAGCCACAAAGTACAGGAAGAAGAGAGCATTGTCCGGCAATGAGATGTTTTGGGAAAAGTGCTCTTACTATGTGTAATCATGAAGTGATCTCAGTAACTGGGAAGATGCAATGACATGCTGCCGCCAGGGAAGTGCATCATGCATAGACAGTTGACTATTTTTCTAATTTGTATTCATAACCCTGCATAAAAGACTCTTCCTTGTCAAAGAAAACACATCGTGTCCCATTTTAAAAATCTTACCGGACACATTTCATTTCACTATCGGGAAGCAACCTTTACGATCGCAAAAATCTGGTAACTCATACTTAGTAAACGTTGTTATAAGTAGACAGTACTGCTTTGCTTTTATGTACTGATGCTTCTGTTTTTAGTGCACCGTCTGTTTTAATTGCATTGATTTTAGTATGTATTACAGCTCTAGAGATATGGATTGCTTAGTTGGTGTTGTAATGCTTTTCTGCGTACAAAGCGATGTGGATTGCTTTGACAACATTTGATGGCACGAGAAAAGGAATGCATATGAAGTAGTATGGGACATGCTTAACTGACGAGAGTTGCTAGCGATAAAACGGGAAACCTATTTTCAACACTTATTTTCTCAGCGGTTTGAATGGCAAACATTCCTAAAACTTAAAAACATTACAGAAAACATGTTCTTAAACTTTATAAAAGTTTATTACAATTTCTTCACCTAAACAGAAGCAACTAGCATTACCGCAAAAATGTGGTTGCGATAATACGTAAGTACCACATTAGCTTGCTGAGCTGGCTACTGCCAGGGTCAGAGTTCAAATACACTGCAGCTCCAAAGCTTCAAGCAACTACATGTAAAATCATTCTTATTGCCATATTGTAAATAGAATAAAATGCATTATATACTATTTGCTTTTAAACTAGCACTTTATACATGTTCAAATACATATTTTTCTAACATTTCCCTCCTTTTAATACTTTTTATTCTATTCAGAAACATAAACAATGTTATATCGTCTCCTAGCCTTCTCCTTTAAGGACTTTTAACTAGGCAAGTCATTTAGTTTATATTTCGGAACAAGTTTCATCTGGAATCAATAGTTTCAATTCAATATCTTGGTACAAAGTTTCAGTTACAGATATATCAACAAAATCTTTGACTAATCTTTTCATACAGGGAATCCATAACAGACACATGCTCCTAATAGGAGCAGACCAACACAAATAGCAATCAAAATATTCATTAGGATAGAACCCCACCCACCAAATAGACTCTGGAAAAAGTTCGTCAGTGGGTTTGGGCCTGGTTCAGTCATGGCCGATACCTGCTGTATTACCTCTAGGTGGTCATTAATTTCGTGTCGATTGTCTGGTATGTACGCACAGCATTCTTCTTTGATAAGCGCACAAGTACCACCTCTCGCCGCTAGGGTGAAGTCGAGAGCCATTTGATTTTGTAGCACAACAGTTCTCATTGCATTCAGTTCGTCAGTCACTAGTTTGAGAGCAGAAAAAGTTGCGTTACTCATTACTTCGAGAAGCTTCGACAGTTTTCTCAGCTCCCAGATCGATTTGACTGCTCCATATGCTGGAAATATCCCAGCCCAGGATATAACACTGTCACTTAAGTCCATATGAGTCAATTTTTCTTTATCTTTCACAGAATGATGGTTCTTCCAACCAGCTTCGATTTTTCCCATTGGATTTACAGGTTTTCCGATAGGATCTTCAGGTTTTCGGGCTACATCTCTTACATTTC
Organism: Protopterus annectens; assembly: GCF_019279795.1. Lineage (NCBI taxonomy): Eukaryota > Metazoa > Chordata > Ceratodontiformes > Protopteridae > Protopterus > Protopterus annectens. The sequence continues at coordinate 1,612,266,954 of NC_056725.1, forward strand.
GTATCTTACCTAGAGGTAATTCTGCAGTATGCCTTATAGCTGGAACCAGATAACCCAAAAAACAACTGCCGGCCAATTCTCAGGTAGCCATTTGTATGCTTTTTTCCCACAAATAAAATAACAGTTTTCTACTTTGGTACTGATGCGGGTTAGCTCTGAATGAAACATTTTCTTGTCTATAACAGACAATTATTTATGCAAGACAGGATTTCTCTGCACTTCACTTAATGTTGTTTTCATTAAGCTCAAATATGAATCATAATTTGTGCTACAAATAGTGCTTTTATCTTTAGTTTTAATATAGCATTTATAAGATACAGTTATGTTACAGTTACTCCAACCCACTTGGAGTGTGTCATTTTTAAAAAAACATACAATTCCCCTCTGTGTAATAGGCAAATACAATGCAAGTTTGTCCTGTGATTTTACAGAACCTGTATCAAAGAGTAAATTTTCCCAAGTCTCATTTATCCCCAAGGGGACAGCGGACATCAACAATCCTCCATATGCTGTTGGTATGGCAGTACAAACCCAGCAATTTGAAATGTTCATAGTCTCTACATATACACGCTTCATAGCTAGGTATGTGTTAAAGTTTGGATGCCAGTCTATAGATAGTTCATCACGTTTCTCTACTTTCACTTGTGTGGTTATATGTAGGAAGAACCACAACAAAAGGAAAGTCAACACAATCATAGTCAATAAATGCATAGTTAGCAAGATGATTAAACAATATCTTCGGGGTTGATCTGTGTTTTTACTCATTTTGCTCTTGGCCATCCTGCCTTTGTTGTGTGTCAGTCACAAAATGTTTATCAAGCTGAAAATTCTTTACCGGTTTACAGTGCGTCAGGTGGACCCAGGACGACCTTTCAGCAACTTTGACTGCAGTAGGCGTCGCCAACAGTACCTGGTACGGTCCTTCCCACTTTGGACTCGCCCAATTCTTCCTCTTCGTGACCTTCAACCAAACCCAGGACCCCGGGGTCAGCACTGCTTCCAACGGTCTGGTCTGTCTTTTATCTGAAAAAGAGTTCAACTGCAAAACAGTTTTATTAGTTAACATTTTTCTTACGTAACTAGCTAATGAGCTGTCAGCCTCTAATTCTGCAGGCATGAGAGCTTTCCACTGTGGCACATAATATGCCCTTCCAAATATCACTTCAAAGGGGGTCAAACCCTTTACATTTGGAACTGTTCTCATGCTCAGCAGTGCCAAAGGCAAACAGCAAATCCAATTCTTCTGTGTATCTCCTATCAATTTCCTCAATTTGTTTTTTAAAATTCCATTGTACCTTTCCACCAGTCCTGCAGACTGTGGGTGGTAGGCACAATGATTTTTCAAGGAGATCCCAAAGTATCTCCCAAGTTGGTGAATCGTCTGATTCACAAAATGTGTCCCATTGTCACTATAGATTCTTTCCGGTATGCCAAATCTAGGAATTATTTCTTTTATTAGGGCCTTTGCCACTGTTGCTGCATCCGGATTTTTAGTTGGAAAAGCTTCTACCCATTTGGAAAACATGTCTATAATTACTAAACAGTATTTTTCCCTTCACATTTGTTCAGTTCTATGAAATCCATACAGATAGTATGGAACGGATATGGTGGTATAGGAAAACTCCCTTGCTTGGGTTTGAATGCTCCTTGTGCATGATGTTTATTACAGACATGGCATGCTGCACAAAATTTTTGTGTGTAATTTGTAAACCCATATGTTTGGAATATTCGATTTACTAACTGTACCATCCCCCCTGTTGAGACATGGCACTGCCCATGGCTCAACAAAGCTGCATATCTAAATAAATTAGACGGCAATATTGTTTTTTTCTCTTTGGAGATATACAGTCCATTTTCAAGGATTGCACCTCGTTTCTCCCATTTTTGTTTCTCAGCTTTTGTAGTTAATGTCTGCATCGTTTTTAACATTTCTAAATCTAAAATCTCAGAGGGTTGTAATTCCTCGGTTAAAAGTAAAATTTCTGAGTCTGAGGCTGCTTGCTTTGCAGCTGCATCAGCTTTTGCATTTCCTTTTGAAATTGCATCCTGTTGTTTTGTATGAGCTAAACATTTACAAATAGCTACCTTAGTAGGTAACTGAATGGAATCTAACAAGTTCAAAATAAGTTGCATGATTAATCGGTTTGCCAGTAGATGTTATCATTCCCCTATTTTTTCATTGTTGTGCAAAAACATGCACTGTAGAGAAAGCATACTGACTGTCAGTATATATGTTCACACATTTATCTTTCGCTAGAGTACAAGCCCGTGTTAAGGCTATCAGTTCTGCTGCTTGAGCAGACAGGTTATGCTGTAAGGGTTGGGCTTCTAAAATCTCTGTATCTGTGACTACTGCATACCCTACTAGATTTTTCCCTGTAGGACCCTTTCTGCATGAACCGTCCACATAAAATGTCACCTCGGCATCATCCAAGGGTATATCAGTAAGGTCTTGTCTGGGCAAAGTTATTTGCTCAATTTCCTGCAGGCAACTGTGTGGTGTGCCATCCACAGGAGTTGGAAGTAACGTTGATGGATTTAATGTTGTACAACGTTCAATTACCATATGAGGTTGGCTCAGCAGTATGGTCATACATGAAAGATGTCTAGCAGGAGATAGATATGCTATTTTCTCTTGCAGTAAAATTATCGCGACTGCATGAGGCACTCTCAATGTGAGAGGGTGGAACAACACTACTGAGGCCGAAGCCTATACTGCCATTGCAGCTGCGACTACTGCTTGCACACAGTGAGGCAATGATCGTGCCACTGGATCTAACTGTGATGAATAGTAAGCTATGGGGCGTTGCTTATCCCCATGCTGTTGCGTCAAAACTGACGTCATGTATCCCTGCTTACAATCTACGGTCTGAAAAAATCTTTTGTGGTAATTTGGAAGTCCTAAAACTTGTGATGAAGCTATCAATTGTTTTAGTCTGCAGAAAGCTGCTTCTGCTTCAGGTGTCCATTGTAATACATCTTGTGCTGCCATTGGTGTTTTATATATTAAATCAGCCAGTGGAGCAGATTCTAAAGCATAGTTTGATATCCAGCTTCGACAAAAATTAGTCGTTTCCAAGAAGGACATCATTTCCTTCTTGGTTGCTGGTTTAGGTGCCTGTAAAATCACTGTTTTTCTGTCTTCGTCTAATATTCTACCTTCATTGGATATTACATATCCTAGGTATCTAACCTGTTTTCTCCAAAGTTGTAACTTACTTTTGTTTACTTTGTGTCCTTGTGCTGCTAAAAATTTCAATAATGCTATCATATCTTCCCTGCATTGATGCTGGGTAGGGGCTGCTAGCAAGATGTCATCTACATAAAGTAGAATCTGACTACCTCCTGGTGGAGTAAACCCTGCCAGGTTGCTTGCCATTTCTTGTGCAAATATCGTTGGACTTTCACAATATCCCTGCGGTAGCCGAGTATAGGTATATCTTTTACCCTGAAATGTAAATGCAAACCAATACTGGCTATCAGGATGTATAGGTACTGAAAAGAAAGCATTGCTTATATCTACCACAGTAAAATATTTTTGTTGTGGTTTTAAATCATTCAACAAGGTGTGTGGGTCTGGCACCGTAGGTGCTCTGGGTATTATTGCATTGTTTACAGCTTGTAAATCCTGTACCATCCGCCATTCCCTGTTTGCTTTTTTAACAGGAAATAGAGGGGTGTTACATGGTGAATCAAGAGATTCTACCAGTACTCCTTCCTTGAGTAATGCTGCTATTATAGGCTTGATTCCTTGCTCTGCATCTTTCCTCAAGGGGTATTGTCTTTTTTGTGGTCTAAATGCTGATTTTGGTGTAATAGTTACTGGTCCTGCTGTTTGAATAAGTCCTACATCTGATTTACCTGTTGACCAAAGAATGTTTGGTATATCACACAAGGCTTTTTCTTCTTCTTCTAATAAGAATGCTAATCAGCTGTCTTCACTAGTTTGTAAGTGTACAGCTGGATGTGTCTGTGTTAGCCAATTCAATTTCTGTTTCTGTATTCCCTGTTCTGATAATTCTAAATCAGTTTGTTTTTCCCATCTTGTTACTTTTTCTCCTAAGTCTGCCCATCTCACATCCTTATTCTTTGTCAAGTTGACATGTGGTAGTCTATTAGATTTGTACAGTGTCATGAATTCCTGAGGTAGTGAACAGCTTACCACACTGTTTCCCTCAGTATCCCAATACAAGGTTCGTAATACTAATCTGTTAGTAGGATTTTTGAACAATTCTTGCTCATATTCTTTATCAGGTCCTGGCATGCTACAGTAGTATAGAGTACAATGTAACAAATGCTGTTGGTCAGTGTCAAGGGAGGGGGCCTTACTGATGGCTACATTCATCAGTTCTCCGGTTACTGCCCTGGACCAGTAGTAACTAGGTCCTGGCTGTACCAGTAAAGGTTTCACCCCCCGGTCGCACCACAAAAGTATCCATTTGTCTTTGTGCTTCCATACCCTGCATAGTGGGAACTACCGCTATGCCAAATACCTGCATAAGATCTCTTCCCAGTAGGTTTACTGGACATTTTGCAGAAACTACAATTTTACTTTTCTGAGTCATGCCTGAAACAGGGTCAGTTATTGCTATATCATGGGAGAGTGGCTCCCTATATAGCTGTCCATTTGCTGCTTTCACTAATATATAGTCAGGTGATTCAGAATATTCTGGTAACTTTGAAGGGTGTATCAAAGTTCATGATGCTCCTGAGTCACACAAGAATTTCACTTCCCTTCCTTCCACCAGAAGTGTAACTTCCGGTTTTGTGTCTGCCAAATAGAGCTCCAAGCTCAGTAATGCCAAATCTAAAATTTCACTTTCTTCATCCTCTACATCTATTTGCACTTCCTCTGTTCCTTCCACTACATTTACGTTTGCCCTTTGTTTGTTTTTCTTCCCTGATGATTTTTGATTTTCATCACTATCATATAGTCAGTCCTCATCATCTTTATTTTCTGTAGTCACCTTTTTATTTAGCCTGCAATCCCTTGCTAAATGTCCTTTCTTCCCGCACTTAAAGCACTCACCTTTCTTTTTTCTCTCTTCAAAATCTTCTGACCTTTTGTCAGATTGTCTATTTCCCTGGGTATTTTTCTTACCCTTTTTACCTGACTGTACTACAAAGTCCTCTGCTCCGTCTTCAGCTGTGAAGACCTGTGTCTTCTTTTTCTTTTTACTATTAAAGTGTCTTTCAGCATGTCTGGCATATTCAAGTAAGGCTTGTAGCCTACTTGTTCGATGATCTATCATATGCTTTGTAATAAAGCTACTGATAGGTGCAATGCAACCTTTCAAAAATGCATTTTTCAGTTGCTGTTCATACGAGGTATCATGTGTCTGATTTTCAGGAATAGCCATACCACTATGGTTATTGAAACATTCCAATAATCTACCATAGTACCCATCTACAGTTTCATTCTCTTGCTGTATGCATTGATTAATGCAAGTCCAATCTGCTCTAGGTTTCCATTTTTCAGAAATTCGGTCTGTAAGACCTTTGACTCTGTTGTCTAATTCTGCGTCACTATGTGGGAGTGGTTTAAGCTCTGCATTACGAGGATTCCAGGTGCCACAAATCATGTGCCAGTCTGGACCCACAATCTGTCTAACTACCTTTTCTACTTCTTCCCCATTTAAGTGGTAACTTAGTCTCATACCTTGTAAATCTTGTAAAAACTTTGTGTAATTAACTTTTGGATGAGGGATTCCCTCTGTAGCTTTCGAATATCTTCCGGTGTCCATGGTCTATATACTAGAAGAGTTGGGTCCTGCCCTTCCTGTCCTGCCTGAGGATTTGGTACCTCGATCAGTGGACAGATTTCTTCCTCACTATCTTCTAGTGTATTTTTCCCTATTTGATATAAGTCTGTGCCCCCTAGTGTTTTACGTGTCCGGGACCTAGTTTCAATAGGATCTCTAACAAATGGTTTTAGTACTCTTGTAACTTCAGGATAACGTGGAGGTGGACCAGCTTGTCCTCCTGCTTCATATCCTGAAAAGGCATTGGAGGGGCGGAGGGAGGGGCCGTCGCTATTACTGTATTACTATCCTCTTTGTCTAAAAATAATGTTTTTGCATTTTTAGTTTTCTGTTCCCTTCGGTTTACTTCCTCAATCCACCTGTGTGCTTGAGGAATGCCTAATGCTGTTTTTTTGCCTGACCTTCTGCGTCAGATTTAAGCTGCTTTAAAAGTTTAACTAATGAAATCTTGTTTAATTTACCATCAAACCCGTATTTATTAACCCATTTTGTATAATACCTTACATTATCAGTCCGTTGTAATTGCATATATTTTGCGTCATCAGTTAGGGGCGGATCTCGTGATTTTTTAGTGCACTGAGTTCCCATTCTAAAAAATGTTACGTAACCCTTTTCACCACGTGGTATTTCAGTTCCTTACACAGTTTATCTAGAATAACTGCCTACCTTATTCTGTTTCCCTGATCTCTGACAAAATATACAGTAATTTCCTTTTGTCCCTGATCTGTATAACAAATCTCTGACAATGACATTTACTGTAACCTAGTCCCTGATCTAAAACAGAAAAAAGGCAAATATTTTCCTACCTGAGCCTCCTGGGTTGACCAGTTCGAGACCGCTCTTCGGCCGCAGATCAGAAAGTGGCCAGCCTCTCAAGACGACAATTCAGTCGGAGGTCTTTGTGCTTCAAGAAGAACCATTTTGGTAACTTCTCCTGCGCAGTATTCGACCACCGATACACTCTGACCTGCAGCTTACCAAGGGAATTCCGGTTCAAGAAGGACCAAGCTGTTAAATAAAAACAAATGATAACAACACAGGAGGCTCAGATGCAAAAGTTTACTAGTGTACACCAGGAGGCAAAAAACCATACAAGTACAGAGTTTTGTCTGACATGATGCAGGAAATACACAATTTTATATAGTCTTACATTTAGGCTGTGCCCACCTTACTGACGTGGTTAGTCACAGGGCACCTACATCACTATGGTCTACAATATTCTATTCATAAGAAAAAGCTGATGTTATACATTTTAAAAGTTTTCCCATGGGAATAATACAGCCTTGCAAAGCACCTGGTTCATTATAATGTCTTTCTGTAAATGTTACTCTTCCAAGGTCTCAGGCTAGCTTGAATACAATGGTCGGTTCACTCTCGCAATACACTTCTTTGTTCCTGCAATTTTTACTTTTAGCAGCTGTGTCTTATCACTGATACATTCACAAGGTCAATTATCTCAGAGGAAGGAATAAGAATATTCAATGCTTTATACATTCAGTTTTCCTGACCCAGCAGATAATTATTAATGAAAAACATTAGCTTGCTGAGCTGGCTACTGCCAGGGTCAGAGTTCAAATACACTGCAGCTCCAAAGCTTCAAGCAACTACATGTAAAATCATTCTTATTGCCATATTGTAAATAGAATAAAATGCATTATATACTATTTGCTTTTAAACTAGCACTTTATACATGTTCAAATACATATTTTTCTAACACAAGGTTTACTGTTGGCTGTTTATGTTTGTCTACCTTAGATCCTCCCCATTTCCAATCATCCTCATATTAAGCAGTTTTTGTAAGGGTTGTTGCATATCTATCCACCTTGAAAACATGTGGCCCCTCCTTGGGATCTTAATTTGGTTTTGAAAAACTTACTGTTTTTTTATCATTTGAACTAGCTCATCTGGCTGAATTGAGGTTCGTGCAAACCAAAAAATGACCAGTAGATAGTGGATGCCATAAAAATTATATATTATTATTCCTGAGTCAAAACATCAGTCTACAAAAATACAAACCTGTTTCGGCTTCAAATTCACTAAGCCTTCATCAGTGTACTGATACAATGAAAAAACACACATTTATATACTGTGTCACTAGCCAATGAACCAATTACAGGTGTTCATTTAATCCTGCGGCAAAAAGCCCTCCCAGTTTAATGATCCATTTTCTCTCTTTTACATTCAACAACTCATGCCATCCAGATTTATTGTGTTTAATACCCAAAATGTTATCAATAATTATAAAGTGGAAAGAAGCTGTTTGATGAACTTCAGTGTGCTTATGTAGAGCATTTGTATGTTTCTTGTTGTTAATTTCACTGATATGTTCAGAAATTCTATATTTAAGAGCTCTAGACGTCTGGCCCACATAAAAGGCTGAGCATTGATAGGTGGTCAAATATATAACCCAGTCAGAACTACAGTTTGCAAAGAAGGAAATGTCATATACTATACTTGTATTTTTACTAGTAAAACTGTTGGTTTTTAATAATCTACTAATGTGTACAATGACCACATTGATAACAACCTATAGCAATTTGTCCCTGGATGGTACTCTGCAGTTTCTCCTTAGGTTGATATCTTCCTTGTTTATAATGATTAAAGAGGGACCCAAGGTTTCTGTCATTCCTAAAATTTGGTATATTTTATATACACAAATAATTGGAACTTAATGCGAAATGGGGCCAGAAGATGATGGGTTTTCATTTTAGATAGGTAATAAGTACCTTGCTCTTAGGTATTCGAATAGATTTAATAACAGTTAGTAATATCTTTATATATATATATATATATATATATATATATATATATATATATTTATATATATATATATATATATATATATATATATATATATATATATATATATATACTAATTGGCAGGATTATGACAATTATGTACCTAACTCACTTTTGGTCAGCAGGCTCCACATGAGTCAAGCGTTAATACTAATTTTCAATTTTTGTAGTTTTATATAGTTTTGTGCACTCTTGATCCATCAATAAAGCTTTTGAGTACACCATCATTATTACCACTACTAGGGAATAATTAGTCCTTATTATGGTTGATTTTTTATTGACCATTAGCTTATTTATATGGGATTAATTCCCTTGACCAGTCTGGCTCCAGGTCTGGGCTACCCGTTTGCCTAATAGTGCCAAGATTATTAAAATATTACTATTTTTAGTATTGTAATTGAATGTTGGGGGTTGATTTCCATTTTTGGAAGGTGGATTTATATTTGCCATGACTATATGGTTTTACCTATGGACATGAGCTATAGTGGACTCAGCACTGGTTGAAAGAAAGTAGGACTTAGCAGGACTACTACGTAACTGTTTATATATATCCATATGGATGTTATATAATCATTACAAAGATATAAGATTGGAACTAAGTGGTAAACCTAGACTGATATAGTCCTGGTTAGTTACCAGAGGTTGATATTGTCCACTTTTTGGTCAGTTATGGACATACATTCCAATAATTTTTGATACACATTTACCATGGAGATTTCAAATTTGATTAAGGGACTATCCTCCAATCGTGAGGACTTGGCAATTTTTGGCATAGAGATGTACTCTAATTCAGATAATGGGGCCACACAGGTCAATAGGAGTGATACATGTGAGGCTGTGTTTGCCTCTTTGACTAAACATATGCGTTCCCTCAGGAATAATGTATGGCATTACAAACTGTTTAAAGCTTATACAGTTAAAGGGGTAACACTCAGAGGCTTACGAGTCAGAGCTCAACCAATGGTGAGTAATCCTGACCAAGCTTTACTTCAGGAATGGAAGGAGGGACAGCACAAAACTACAATGCAATTTGTTGAGATTTTGATGGGTTTCCATGATAGAACTATTGATTCAGAAAGTGTTGCTATTACTAAACTAAGTGAACAAGCTAAGGAATTTGAGGGGTAACCCACTTATTCATTATGTCTTAAGAAACTTAGTACGGAATTGACTAACTTGGGAACACAACTAAAGGAAAGAAAAAAATTCTTAGGGATGTCACAGACTATGAACAAGGAGACCCTTTCTCTAGGGATAGTAGCAAGTATATCAGGTTTTCACAACCATTTAGGAATCCGGTTAAAAGAAAAAGAACCACATCAATACTTAAAAAAGCATCTGACACATCAGGGGATGATTCCCCTTCTGGGTATGAGGTAGAAACTATGGTATACACAGGCTCATCAGTACAAAAGAGGAGGATTTCCAGTAATTTGGAAGATTTAAACCAAAAAGTAGGAGGGGGGTAGAAAACATAGAAAGTGTAGTGAATATGGATGGACTACTGTAGAAGTTTGTACAGAAACATCAGTAGAAAATGTATTAAATATTTCATCATACCCCCTCTCCTCCTTGGAAGTAAGTATATTAAATAATGGCCTTTCATATATACCTGGTGGATTTGTTTATGAAGATTATTTTGTCAGAGATGTAATTGAGTTTTGTAGTACACTTAATCTTAAACTGTTTTTCCATGAGAAAGGTCACACTGATGTTCATGATCAGTTTAGATATCATAAATCTACATTTTCACCTCCAATGTACCCAAGTGTTCAAGCATTTTTACACTCGACACTTAGGGATCTCCACTTCAACTCTAGGAATGGTTATAAATGTCCTTGTCTTCCTTTCTGAACTCAAGAGTAAGGGAGAAAAGATTTGTTACCCTCTAAATGTCCGCAGGCAGCTCAGATGCTATCCGGACAAAATTCAAGCCTTCTGGAAAGTTGACCTGATGTTTGATGAAGATAAGAGGTAGGATAGACTTTCTCAACCCAGACTATTTCCAGATGATTTTCTCATGCTATTATGTTTTGTTATACTCACCATAGTAAGCCACTACCAGGCAGTTTTTCATAATATTTTTGAGTTCTTCAGTGGTTTTCTGGAAAGGCTGAACTTTGGAAACATTCTTCAGGCAGCAACATGATCCTCTGTACATACTTTTACAGACCACTACAAACTGCCCAGAACAGGCTTTGCTAGGGCCATTCTCCAGGGACTCTTGGATTCTTCGTCAGAAGCACAGCTGGCTCTAACAGCTCTATGTGCCGGTACCTCAAATCAGCAGCCCACGCTCTCAATTCTTCAAGTGAGAAGAGAAAAATATACTGTTTCTTCTCCTAGAACACCAACTAAGTGGCCAGATGCACAGCATGCACCCCCCCCCCCCCAAGCCCCAGCCATGCAGGTACCGTTTCTGGGCCTGCCCTGACACTCCTTACATACATTTAAAAAAAATCATCTAATTTTTTAAACTGTGGAAAAATGTTTTCTACAAATGTTAGAGTTTATACCCTGCCTTTATGGAGCACTATAGTACTCATGTATTAATTAAAATAAAAAAAAAAATATTCATTTAAACTGCAGCAAACTGCTTGCTGCAAGTGTAGCAAACAGCAGATAAAGTTTATCCCCTGCCTGCTTGGAGCACTATGGCACTAATATTTTCGGAAAAAAACTTATTGTATAAAACTGCACTGAGGTTTTACCACAAATGCAGGATCAGCTTTTAAAAGCCCGTATTCACTAAAAACTGATTTGGATGATGGACAACAGTGCACCACTAAACACATTGCACACAGGGCCATTGCCCCTCTCGTCCTACCCTAGCTACACATCTGTTCTTAGTTTACCTTTCCTCCTTCCTTATTCATTCTTAAGCTATGGCAATCAACCCACATAGCTTAGGCTTCTGCAATAGTGATCTAAACGTTGAACATAGTCCATTTGTGTAAGTAAACTTACCTTGACAGTAGATGTCAAAGCACATAAGGTTCTTTCGTCTTTTAATTTTTAAGGTTCTTACTAGAAAAGAAGCTGTGAGGTAATATGAAAGAAGAATCTGCTTGGTGAAAGACTGACAGTGTCTGTGACATTGTGCAGTGGTGTTGCATGACAAGAAAAAATATCAGTTCTCCTTGTTCTTGTCAAATGGTGTAACACCTTAACTCACTCCAAGTTTAATCTTGATGGTTGCATGAGCGCTCATAAACTTAAAGCAACCAGTGACAATTCCTTAATGCTTACACACTGAATGCAATCATTGAAAAAAATGCAACTTTGAACTTCACAAGTGAGCTTTACAGTGTTATTGTATTTATGAGGGAGTCAGTGTTTTTAAAAAAATAGGTCTATATGTTTGCTAATGACAGACAGTTTGAACAACCATATTTTTCCTAGCCATGTTCCCAAGGAATTTCCACTGGTAGATTTACCTCAGAAAAGGGGGAAAAAATCTGTCCAGAGAGCTAGTAGGACCTTGATCTTTGATTATCTTGGTTAGAAAATATCTATGTCTTTCAGGCTAGAATATGTGGTTATTAAGATACATAACAATTGGGATAGTACCTTCAAAGATAGACCCAGTAAGGGAAAACTGTATATGTGAACTAACAGCCCTATGGACATTGAGGATATATCTTTGAAAATTAACTGGACAATGAAAGGAATCCTTACTTTAACTGATATTTGATTATCAAAGGACAGTTCATTGTTGATGAAAATGCCTATTTTAACAACTTTGTTCCCTTTATAATACTAATTTCCCAAACGTGACTACATTTATTTTTTCCATTAACTCTAAGGTCATTGTGGAATGCAAGGTACTGAGTATCTAGTACTTCTTGGAGAATATAAGAGTCTTTGAGGGAATAAATAAGGGTAGGACTGTGTTGAACACCTTAGTAAGGCTAAGCGAAGCAGCATAAACAGCATCAGTCATACCTTTAAAATGGTATACTTAAGTAAAAATAACCTAGCATTCACAAAACCATACCGATTGGGACTGAGAGTCTGTATGCTACCTGTTCCACTATTGAGGAGACTGATTGACATCTGCTTCATTATTATTAAAGGTAATACTAGAGAGTCTAGCAGGATGATAATTACCAGGGTCAGTTACAACAATGCCTTTATTCAGAGGCACCACAAACACTGGTGTCCAGGAAGGATGAGATTATAAAGCTTCAATAGAGGTTATTGCAGTCATGTACTTTGTGCTAACAATAAGGTTCCTTGGTATGTTGTCTGGTTCTGTGGAACTGTTATCTTTAATCTTCATAATAGTTTCCAGGATCTGGCCCATAGTGCTAAATTTGACAAGCAGCATCAAAATGTTCAAGTCAGGGGAAATGTGCATGTGAAAGAGGGGGAAATTTAGCTAAATTTAGCAGCCAGGACATTTGCAATGGTTATGGTATCAGAATACTTAGTGACTTTCTCTTCAAATCTGGTCAGATATTCAGTATTGCTTCTAATGCTCCAAATATACTTGAAAAATATTTGTAATTACACCTTGAAACATTACTGACCTTCAATTCAAATTCAGCTTTTTTCTCTCTAATGATATGTATAAGATCCCTGCAGTCCTGCTTATAGTTCTCCTTTGGACTGATAATGGATTTTTTTTTTAATTTTGAATTTGAGCCTTGTAATTTTTTCTGCTACAGTAAAATTTGTCTATCTGAGAGTTGCACCATATGAGTTTACCCTGAGTTTCATACCATACTTATGCCTAACAGTTATTGACTTATCTATTCTCTGTTCATGATGTCTGTAAAAGTCATATCTAAATGCACTTCCTTTAAAGATCAGGTGAACAGGGATCAAAGTCCATCATACCTGCATCAGAGAATGTTCCTCCTGCTTTACCTACTTAATAAAATGTCCTCCAGTGACACAATGCATTGAAGCAGGTGGATGCTCCCTTATGTTTTGGTACATGGCTAATAAGTGGTTCAGAACTGTCATTTGGCTACTTAACTACTGAACTACTTCATGTTGTTGAGCAATTTGGCTTCTGAGCTTCTGAAGAAAAAGGTTAAAATGCATACACATCAGTACAAGTACATGGCCCTCAGCAGGACAGATGGATGATATTTCCAGAAATTCAACATCACTATAGTTAATGTATGCACTGAAATAAAAAAAATATATACTTCTAAAAAGAAATAACTCTTTAATGTGAGACCACAACAAGCAGAAAACAGTTTTTCTTTCTCTGTGTTGACCAGAAAAAACGCTAAGGGTGGTGCATTGGTAAGGCTGTTTAGCATCATTGTCTCACTGTGCTTATATTACTTGTTTACTTGTCAGTAAGTTTGCCTTCTTTGTGGAATTTTTGAGTTCCTTCTCTGTTGAGCCTAGCTTTATGCCAGGGTCTTTGGAATTTTCCCACATTGTAAAGATATGCTATCACATTGATTGCTAATACTTAACTGTTTGTAAGTGCATATCTGAGTGTGCTAACTATGCAATGGACAGGTATTCAAGTCAGGAATGGTTCCTGCCTTTCCCTTATTGCTCGATGCTGTACACTTCAGTCCCCACAGCCATGAAATGAATGAAAGCAAATGTAGAAAATAGATGGATGCAATGCTAGACCAAATGCCTTTCATGTTGGGTCAGCACACAGCTTTAGCAGAACATTTTGCTTGAATAGTTTTTCTTCCAGATGCACTGCTCTTCAACAAATTCTGCAATGAAATGTGGCTGGCAAGAGTAAATATTGCACTATAACCCCCTCAAGTGTTATCTAGTGAAATATCTTATGACTCACTGGGCCTATGTGGAAAACAAATGTAATAAATACATAATATGTAAGTGTGAGACGCCACCATTTATATCAGGTAAATTAAGCAAGGAAAGTATGGCACTGCCGTGCCTTTTAACTGTCTCCAATTTTGTAGGAAGTTCCTGATTTTTGCCCTGTCCTTGTAACGTTGTTGACTTTCTAGTAAATAACTGTAGATTACAGTTTGTTAGTATGTCAGATGTTAGAGTTTCATAGTTGTTATGGTTCTGAAAATGCATGCTAATGCAAAATCATTTGTTCAAAAACTTTTTAAGTGAATTACAGCAATATTTTAAAAGTAAAAAAAAAAAACAACCAAGCCCATGATCGAAATGAAACAGTCCAGAATAAAATTCACACCACAAATTTATTGTCTCAGGGATTTTATACTGGAACATGTTACAGGTAAGAATGTTTTTCTCCTAAAAACTAAACTGGTTTTTAAGGAGACTGTTTTTATTCTAAAATATAGAAACCTGACACCTACAGGTTTGAATAAAGAATGTAGCTGGAATCCCTTTTGTAAAATAGGTAGTTTTTTATTGGTCAATTGCTCTATTGATGTTAATTGTTTGTATTATTTAATGGTGTGTTTTATTGTGATTCATTAACTCCTAGAATGCTTTTTGTTTGAGGTGCTAGAGCTGTGTTGTTTTTTTACTGGCGATAAATTTGTGGTGTTAATTTTATTCTGGACTGCTTCATTTTGATCACGGGCTTGGTTGTGGATTTTTATTTGCTCTTATTTTTTGTGGGGTTTTTTTTTTGAATATTTTAAAAGTTATCTGTAAACTTGGGCCTGCGGTGGTGGTGCTGCGGTAGCATTGCCGCCTCACAGTAAGGTGTTGTCCTGTTTGATTCTCAGCTAGAGCGTCTTCTGTGTGGAGACATGTGTGAATGGGGGTACCTTTGTTGAAGGTTGTGCATCAGGGCTGGCAACTCGGCATGTAAAAATCTACTGCCAATCATTAGCGGACCTGAGTTCCGCTGTGGCGACCCCTAACCGGGAAAAGCCAAAAGACACAACAACATCTGTAATCTTGGGCTTCTCCAGAATTCTTGAGCAAAGAAATTGAGAGGTGGGCATCACTTCATTCTTTCTGATTTTAATTTTACTGGGATGCACTTAAAAGTATCTCTTCAAACCAAAATATAGATGGAATGCAGAAAAAGAAAAGCAATGCCTAACAGCCATTGATTTTTCTTGTATAAATTGTGCTTATCTGATACAAGTCATTTAAACTGAAAATTTTCATTACCGGGATTAAATATACTGAACACTAGCTCCATTACCTTAGATGAGTTAATAAGCACATGCATTTTTAGTTGAGGTATTTCGTAGCAGGGATTTTGTAACTGAACTCATCCTGACATGTTCTTGCTAATCACAAGGAGAACAGTTTGTTGAGCCACTAACAGACAATGCTACGTAAGTATTGAAAAGGCCATGAAAATCCTAATGAAAATCGATAGTTTACTTTTAAAATCTTGACTAAACATTTACTAATCAGAAATATCAGTATATTTGCTAACTAAAGTACTGGTTGTTAAACTGAAGTTGTTCATTAAAATGAAAGAGTAGCACAGATACTTATTTTCTTCAACTGCACTTTTTTTTAGATACAATGGTGTTACCCTTCCACCGTATTATCAGCCTGACAAAGATGAGGAAACTCCATTCATTTGTTCACTGCCTGCCGACAATGGTATCATGACCTGTAATGACATCCGGCCACTAAAGGAAGATGGGCACGAGTGTTGTTTGGACAAAGATGATTACATTTACTACAACTCCATTGGGCAAGAGCTTAATGTCAGTGGGGGCTGTGTCAACTGGAATCAGTATTACAATGTCTGCCGCAGCGGGACCTCCAATCCTCATAAAGGTGCCATCAACTTTGATAACATCGGGTATGCTTGGATTGTCATATTTCAGGTAAACTGTTGTTCTTTTCAAAGTTATGACATCTGTTTGTTGCTGTTATTTTGTCTATTTTAGCTTTAGGTGAAATACCTGCATCAGATTTTTTTAAGGTAGAAAACATTTAGGACACTAAAATTATCAAGAAAATTCATGTAGTATTTTTATGATGTGGTATAATGTAATAAAAAGCCACTTTTTGATTCAGAACAGTTATTCTTTTCTAAATGTTTTACCATATCTCTAACATTTTTACCATTTTAAATCATTAATGTGGTATTCATAACTGAGAAAACACCTTGAGTAATTCATACTGTATAAGCCTTCATGTAAAAGGATGCCACCAGCCTATTGTGTAATGTAGGACTTCTCCCAGGCAATATGTTCATATTCTGTGTGCAGTAGATCATTCAGAAACTCTGGTAACTGTTATAGCTATTAAACAAATATATGTCTGTTTCAACCAATGTACCAATCCATGAGATGATGTGTATTATGAGATTTTCTGAGATTTTAATGTTTCATTTATGTGGCTAATTTAGGCTGAAGTGGATCAGATAATCAATACATCAACCAGGGGTGCAACCATACTGGATCTGTTCCTCACTAATATGGGAAAGTGCTGCATACCCCCCTACTGTAATGCCTTCCCTGTTAAGGTCAGACCACAGAATGGTCTCCTTTGAAGTAAAAATAAAACCCGGACCTCCAGCTAAACTGGAAATATTCAGGAAGTATTCTAAGGCTAACCTCCTGCTGTTAAGTGAGAACCTGGCAGAATTTCAAGCCCCTGTAAGCCTGAGAACACTTCTGACTATGCCGAAATGTTCACAGAAACCCTGTACAAGCATGTTAATAGCTGTATAGAGGCAGCTGCACCCACCAGGAAGAAGTACAGAACTAACTCAAAAAACAATTCACACTAGTGGAATTACAAAATCAATTGGATTTATAAAAGGAGGAAGAAAATCATGGCAAAAATTCGGAGGTGCATAATATTATCCTTTGGGAAGTCATCCATCCCTGGTAACTATCATATTGATAACACACCTCTTAGATATGACCTAGTAGTCAGAGACTTAGGAACACATATAGATAGTAATATAGCCTTTGATCATCACGTGTCTACAGTGGTGAGGAAATCATTCTATGTTGCACAACTTATAAACAAAGGTATGGCATCTAAGTCCAAGTAAGTCATTGTTCCACTGTATTCGGCATTCATCAGACCTATCATTGAGTACAATGCCCCCTTTGGTATGTACCTAACCAGGCACATCCAACAACTGGAACATCCACAGAGGTTCCTCATTAAAACAATACAGGGCATAAGTAATATGTCCTATGCAGACAGCCTCAAGGCCCTATCCCTGTATTCTGTCTCCTACAGGCTTTTGAAGGGAGATCTATGCCTGGCATACAGGGCATTGTCAGACCCCACTCTGATGACCTCCTGCATATCCACAAGAGAAACAGCACCAGAATTACCCATTCTAAAGACTTAAACCTTGCCTGTGATATAAATAGGACATGCTGGAGAGATAGGTATGTATCCCAGAGATTTCCCCGTCTCTGGGACAGGCTCCCCATCCATGCAAAGCAGAGTTCTTCCCAAAACCAATTCAAGTGTAACTTGGACAATTGGATAGTGAACAGAAAATTCATCCCTGGTTTGGCACCTATGTCTCTAATGGACACAGACAACCTGTAAATGGTTCATCTTCCAGACCCCTGCTTGTAAATGTTTCTTCACCCAAGCCCCTGCTAACACTTATCAAGGGTATCAGAACTCGTCAGAGATTTGGGATGCATGGCTAGGCTTAAGATGGCCCTTGTGGTCATTAGCCTAGTAAACACCTATGAACCTATGAGCCTAAGTAAAAACGATAAGTATACATATACCCTTACTAATACTAGGAAGTTCACAGAAGATTCATAGTGAATCTTGAAAAGATGCTTAGAATACTTAAATATATTTAGAACATTAATGCAAAAATATTCCATCCATGCATCCTCAACCCATTTTCCCATTTTTGCACATGGGGTCTGGACATTACTTCAGCAGTGACAATTATCTCAAGACAAGGTTTACACCACCAGATGGCTTGCCCTGCTGTGGTAGTTCATTTGCACACACACACTCACCTATTTCCAATTTAAAGTGTCCGATTCACCTACTGCATGTCTTTAAAATGTGGGAGGAAACCAGAGCAGGCAGAGGAAGACCAGATGACCACAGAAAAGACATGCAGACTCTCCTCAGAAGGCACCTCAGCCAAGAATCAAACTGGAGGACCTCTTGTTGTGAGGCACCACCTCAGCCATCTCAAAAAATATTCTATGAAGGAAATTCAGATTTGTTACCTGAATGCACATTTCAGACAAGAATATGTGAGTGCAATACCTTCTATTACTCTAATTACTTTTTCCATTTTACATTAGAGTTATATTTCTTTGATTTATTTTGGCACATTGGAATAGCATCTTACAACTTAACTTTTGCCAATAGATCGCAGTTTGACTTTACAACAACATTTAGAATGTAGTCAGCCATGGTTTTGCAGTAATTTCAGGCATTTGCATGAAGACTCACTTGTACATTCATTCACTCATATGGCATCTTCGAGTAAGGGGGAGCTCAAAATTAGTCATGTCATTTACCTTTACAAGCAAGCTGTAGTGTAACTGATACAGCATGGCCGACTACAGCCAAAGTCCTTTACCTGATATTAGTATGCATGTCTCTTGATAAAGAAAGATGTAGGCTGATAATGTAGCACCCATCCCTGTCTACTAAAATGACAGCAGTTCCTATATGAGTATATATCTTTTCAATTAACTAACTTAAGATATCTGCCATGTAGGTAAACTATTCTGCAAGCATCATTCATCTTTTGCTCTCTTTATAGGTCATAACTCTGGAGGGCTGGGTTCAGATAATGTACTATGTGATGGACGCGCATTCCTTTTACAACTTCATTTACTTCATTCTGCTCATTATAGTAAGTATTACTGAAATCAGAACTACTACAAATATTAAAAATGTTGGTGTTTGTGCTGTTTTGCAAAAAAAATGCACTCGAGGGGAATTGCATTGCTGAAGCACTTACTGAAAGTCGGAAGCAACTT
>NC_056725.1:1612291358-1612328858 GCF_019279795.1 Protopterus annectens
ATATTATTTCCTTTTTATCAAGCTGGATCCCTGACTTTTTAAATTTAAAAGAAGGACTTTCCTTTGGCATTGAAAGTGCACACAGAGCTCTTGGGAAACCTGCTACTAACTCATACTCTCCTCCTCGGTCAATAATTATCAAATTTCTTTCATACTTGGACAAGGAACTGATTTTAAGATCTGCTTGGAGGATGGCACCTCTAAAATATAAACAGAGCCTGATAAGATTTGATAACAACTATTCATCTAGAATAATGGAACAAAGGAAAAAAGTGTGGCCAATGATAAAGTTTCTGAGACAAAATAACATCAAGGCACAACTTGCATATCCAGCTAAGATATGAATACTGTATGCCAATGAGATGAGGACTTTTATTTACTTACAGGAAGCCTCTTCCTTTATTAAAACTAATAATGTGATTACTTTACCAGAAGATTTGGATTGGATGTCACCTTCTCTCAAGAGAACAAAAGAAACAAATGTCTGAACAGACGTCTGAAAGAAGAAGCAAAAGACTGATACTGTTACAACCAAATCTCTCAAAGCATCTACTAAGATATGAATTGTTTTAACATTACTTTAAAGGACCAATTATGCTGCTTGGAATTTTAAAATAAAGGTAACTAACTACTGGAATCTGTATCTATATTTTTTTAAAATAGATGACACATGAGAGTTTTCACATTACCTCAGGTATGTAAAACAGGGTACTTTTCTTTCACAGAAGGAGGGTTATATAGCACATAAAATATTTATACTGTAAATCAACATACATAGTATATGTGTATTTTTTCTTAATTTTCTCTTTTCTTTCTCTCTCTTCTCTCTTTTCTCATTATTTATTTTAAATGCATCTTGTCTCCCTTTCTAAATTCTCTCCTATTTACTATACTAATATAGTCTGTGTATATTTAATAACTCACTATCTATGCATAGATAACTAATAGTCTAAAATAATCTAGTTTTAATGTAGACTAATTGAAATAGTGAACTTAATTAATTGTTTTTACAATATTTATTAGATTAATGATAGCCACTGTTTATGCTTATTGGGATTGGGGACATGTTTGTGATTAACTCTTTAATGTTCCATCTGATGTTATAAATCTTTGTTCTTTCATTACAGTTAGGACCTCGGTTCTGTACTCAGAATCGATACAGCTGTTTCTCAGCTTGGGCAAGCCAAAAACTCTCAGCTAAGACCTACTCATAATGCCCCTTTCTAAGTTACTTCAGATCTCGTTTGCCATGTTCCTAGTCATACGTGCTAGCCATCATTCTCAAAGCTAAGTAGAAATTTGTTAATTTTAAGACAGTTTCTCTTCAAAATTATTTAATTTTTAGTCAAATTAGCCTTTTCTTACTATCGCCTATAACCTAAGCCTATTTCCTACCCTTTTCCTTGGTAATTTAATTTTTTACCTTTATTGGTACTGTCCCTCTCTCATGTCTTTGACAGGCCTTTCCTTTCTACTAGTGGTATTTTTTAAAATAACATCACTAGTATTTTCTGCCTTATTTTTTCTATAGGATAGCCTTGTTGCCTTACTATTTCAGACAAAGCTAAGTTGGGATTTAAACAGTGTGACAAGTGTGGACATAAGATGCCTAACTCAGATACACATGTTTGTTGTGTCTACTGTTTGGGCGTGGATCATATTAGAGCTGACTGTGACCTTTGTGCTAGTTTTAGTAATTGTACACTAGCAGAACATAACAATAAACTTATCTTAAAAGGTTTACTCAAGACACCTTTTTCGGAGGCTCTATGTGGGATGGAAGTCTCACCCCCTCCAAAGATCAAAACACATAAGGAAAAATGGATTACTTAAGGCACCTTTTTTGGAGGCTCTATCTGGGTTGGAGGTCTTACCCCCTCCAAAGACCATAAAACATAAGGAGAAACGGATTACTCAAGGCACTTTTTTTTTTTTGGTGGCACCTTTTTCTGAGGCTCTATCGGCATTGGAGGTTTCACCCCCTCCAAAGACCATACATCATAAGGAAAAACAGATTACTCAAGACACCTTTTTTTGGAGGCTCTATTTGGGTTGGAGGTCTCACCCCCTCCAAAGACCAAAAAACATAAGGAGAAATGGATTACTCAAGGCACCCTTTTCGGAGGCTCCATCTGGGTCGAAGGTCTCCCCCCTCCAAAGACCAAAAAACATGTGAACAAACTGAGTCACTCAGTTCCTGCATCTCCATCAGTTATGGAACCGAATTGGCTCCGTGCTTCCTCTGCGCAGACCTCTTCAGCACCAGGCTTCGTGTCTCCTCCCTCGGTGCCATCCATGATATTCACCCCTATTTCAGCTCTGACCATGGCACCACTGACTTCGGTGCCATCCTTGCATCTGATATCGGCTCCAATTACTGTACCTGCTTCGGCACCATCCCCAGCCATGATGCTGACAGTTTCTTTGGCTCCATTGGCTCCAAATCTCGAATACCTGCAAAGGACAAGAGACCTCAAGTGCATACTGTCTCGGTTCCGACAACAATGATTTCCCTGTCAGCACTATCCACCCTTGCTGCATCTGCTCCAGTGGAACTGATGCTCTCCTGAGGCAGTGCTTGGACCGTCCATACCTTGGTATCTAGCCTGGCAACTATTTTCTCTCTGGCGCTGTCTGTGTCCATGGCTCTGATAGCTTCCAGTTCTCTTGCTCCTCTCCCAACCCTCTATTTTGGGACCTTGGGCACTGGAGTCACAAGAACCCTCTTTAAAGGAACCCCTTCTCTGGAGTCCTCCTCAGAAGATCCCAGAGGGGAGCCACCCCAGAAGAAATGGTGCAGGAGGAAGTACCTTGATTCATTGGTGGAATATATCACCGAAGACACTGATTGTGATAAGGGGGAAGGGTCCCCATGGTCTCCCCAAGACAACACCCCATTCAGAGACATTCTCAAAATCCTCAAGCAGCAGGGAGACTGGAATTCCTATAACCCTTCTTCTGAGGAATCGGTGTTCCTGCAGGCCTTCCGTGCCAAGCCATCTACTTCCTGGATGACCCCACTGGCAGATGACCTTATTAAACTCATTGTGCAGCATGCCTGGAAGGTCCTGGACAATGTAGAACATGTCGCTCAGAGGCCAGACAAAAATTTTATCTACACCTGAAGACCAGCCCCATTGGTGCTAGAAGTTGACAGTTGATTCTATGGTCGTGGTGGCGGCCACCAAGAGGGAACTGACAGAAGATAGTTCCACCATCCATCCTCCAAACAGAGAGTCCCGCACCGTGGACAGATTAGGGAACTGGACCTATGCTTCAGCGACATTCGCCATTTGGTTGCTGAACTATCTGGCGCACTTTACTTGTCTCCACAGAGATCTAATTTCCAAAATGTCTTCCTCTTTGGTGGTGCACTGTCTGATGAGATGCGTGATACTGTCGCCTCACAGCTAGCTACCCTTGAATCCATCTCAAACCCTTCGATGAGTTTGATATCTCACTCCACAGAGGGGGCAGCCCGAGCTGCCGCATCAGGCGTTCTCATGAGACGTAATGCTTGGATGCAGTTGTGTGACTTTGCAGACCCCTTTAAATCTTTCTTCATCAATGCAACTTTCAGCGAATCTGTACTTTTTGGACCCAAAGTATGAGACACACTTGCACGTAGTGAGAAAGATGGAAAGACCTTGTCTGCTGTGGGCATACACCTTTCCAACCCCCAGAGGTGCTACTCCAGGAACCAGAAGGGAGGAAAAATGTGGTTCAAGAAATCCCAAGGACCTTTTCGCGACACCCATGGTGAACAATCCCCCCCAGGGCAGAGGGGGCAAATTGTATGGAAGACGTCCTTTTTGGGGTAGAGGGGGTCTGTGTAACCAGGGTGCTAGAGATTCTTTTTCGGGCAGACCCTACCAGCGCTCTTGAGCAGCGGCCTGATTGCTTCTCTCTGAAAACTGTCGGGAGTTGTTTTTCTCTGCATCTACCAGCCTGACATCTTATTACTACCAATGTTTGGGTGCAGAGAATAATATCCATACCTTTTGACTTAACTCCCAGACCCATCAAACAAGTCCCCGATGTACCACCCAATCAGAGGGAATTAGCAGCCTTAGAGATAGAAAAGCTGCTAAGGAAAAGAGTCATCCAACCAGTCCCACTAGAACAGACAGGATCTGGGTTTTACTTGTGGTCCGTTTTTAGTACCAAAAATGACAGCGAACTGGAGACCAACCTGGATCTCAGCCTACTGAACAAATTTATCAAACCTCAAAAATTCCGGATGGTCATGATACAGTCCATTTTTCCTGTTCTAGAGAGGGAAAACTGGATGCACTCTATAGACCTCCAGGACGCGTGCTACCACATAAAGATGGATCACCACTCCCGGAGGTTTCTCCACCTCCCGCTGGGAGCCAATTACTACCAGTTCAGGGCACTGCCATTCAGTCTCTCGACAGCCCCCCAAGTGTTCACCAAATGGATGGCAGTTGTGGTAGCTCATCTTCAACCACAAGTATTCCAGGTGTTTCCCTACCTAGATGATTGGCTCCTCAATGCTCTGACCAGGAATCTTTTAGTCCACAGCCTCTCTTACACTCAAGCTCTCGCTCTCTGCTTGGGGATTGCAATCTACAAAGACAAATTTCAAATGCCCCCAATGAGGACACTGGAATTTATTGAAGCAGTCTTCGATACAACATCCTGTCAAGCTTCTCTCCCCCCTCACAGGTTTTTGAAAATAAGACACCAAATCCAAGACCTTCTTCCTCAGACCTATGTACCAGCATGTCTTGTACTGCAACTCTTGGACTCCATGGCAGCTGCCATTATGTTAGTACCACTGGCGAGACTGAACATGAGAATCCTGCAGTGGCTCTTTTACGCACAATGGTCATTGCTAACTCAGCCACTCAAACACATGATACGCCTTACAAACCATTGCAAGGAAGAAATACTATGGTGGATGAAGCCACAAATATATCTTTGGTGTTGCTCTTTCTGTCTTCCCTTGCCCATGACCACGGTGACCATGGATGCTTCACTGTAAGGAGGGGGCATTTCCAGGGAAAGACTGTCCAAGGCACCTGATCCACCATGGAAGCCAACTTACACATAAATGTCCTGGAACTTAGGGCAGTTCTCTTAGCATTGCAAGCGTTCCATGCATCCCTTCCCTTGGGGACTATTGCAATTCAGTCAGACAATATGCCAGTCATCTGGTATATCAACAAGCAAGGTGGAACCAGGTCTTACTCCTTGTGTCAGGATGTCATGAGGATTTGGCACTGGGCGATAGTGTCCAACCGCTTTCTTATAGCAAACCACATTCCTGAGAGTTCCAACCTTATTGCGGACAATCTGAGCAGGAATATCCTGATGCCTCACAAGTGGTCCCTCAACCCTGTAACAGCAGGTCGGATCTTCCAGCACTGGGGCAAGCCTTGCTGCAACCTTAGAATCTTTTTTGAACAACAACCTGTTAGAAATAAGTCCACGGAGAACCAATAAGTGCTCACATACCTTGCCTTTAGCAGACACACGTAAAATAAATTCCAGTTGTTCAATAATGGAAAAACGCCCAAATAACCTCAGGAGATTCCGCTTCAAGGACAATAAAATAAGTTGTTTATTAAGCCAAAAAGCTGTAAAAACAACTCTCTCACATTGCGATAACACCAAAATTAGTTATCAGTACAAAATGTTAAAATTGCAAACGCAAACTTGTGAATAGCACCATAGCGGACTACTAAACAATTAATGGTTAAGCGTTTTCACCCGTACATATTGTACACACATAGAGTTGAAGAAATTTACTAGAAAATTGAATTTATCTGTCATGTACAACAACATTAGCAGTACAGCTAAAAAGGCGGAAGATGAGAAGGAATTTATTATAGATACTGGGTTAAAAGTGCCTAGTTCTTTTGTCCCAGTGAACCACCCTACAGTGGTTATATATGAAAATATTGTTGGAAGAGAAATTTATAAACTATATGGAGAATATAAAAGAAATTATCACAATAATAACATTACGAAAGAGGAAATGGAATTGTTAAAAGAACTACAAAATAGCCAAAATATAAGGGTAATGAAATCAGATAAAGGCGGAGGGGTGGTAATATATGATAATTTTGAATACATCAATAGGATACATAACATCCTTTATGGATCTGGAAATTATGAAACTATGTCTCTGAAAGAGATAAATATTGCCTACCAGAGAATAGATAGCTATATTGAAGAATTTTATATAGATGGGAGAATTGACAAAAATATATACACATTTTTGTTAGTGAAATTCCCTAGATTGGCTACTATGGTAGGAATTCCTAAGATCCACAAAAACATTTATGATCCACCATTCAGGCCTATAATATCTGGAAGTAAATCCAAAACTTTTCCCATGGGAAGATATATTGACACTAAATTTAAACATATTTATAACAATATATCACATTTAGTTAAAGATTCATGGGAGTTTTTGAGAAATTATCCCATAAATAAATGGAAGGATAGTTATTTATTTGTTACTATTGACGTCATAGACCTTTTTTCCAGTATCCCAAAGAAGGAGGGTCTTGAGGCTTTTTGCAACAGCATGTTAAAGCATGCGGATATAGAATGGGAAGAAATTGGTTTAATTATGGAAATGATGGACATAGTCCTTGACAATAATTTTATTTTTTATGAGGGTGAATATTTCAGGCAAACCAGGGGTGTAGCAATGGGAGCAGCATGTGCACCCATTTATGCAAACCTGGTCATGCTTGATTGGGAAGAACAGACCCTTTTGTCAAGTATATATTGTACTCATATCGTCCAGTATGTCAGATTTTTGGATGATATTTATATATTATGGAATTCAAATGAGAATAAGTTGTTGGAGTTCATTCGATATCTGAATGAGAGTAGTGAATTTTTAAAATTCACTTACTCATATAATAAGGAAGGCTTGGCATATCTGGACACTTTGGTATACAAATATGATGATGATACTATACGATCAAGAATTTTTAGAAAATAAACTTTTTCTAATGATTATTTGTCCTATGAAAGTTACCATCCCAAGAATTTAAAGAAAAATATATATAAGGGCCAATGTATCAGAGCCCTTAGAATGACATCAAAATATGAAACACTATTGGAAGAGATAGGCAACATACATATTATGTTTTTAGAAAAGGGATACCCCAAAGACATGTTGATTAATGTGGATAAATGCGTCATAGGACTTTGGGGTACAACATATAAACCTTTATTAGGTTTAGGAAGAGAGGAAAATATTGTACAAAATAATGCAGATAGGCCCCAGATGTGTAAGAAGCCCAATACAAAACATCAGAGATCTTACATATTGTTATATAGTCCAATGTCGGATGGAGTGATACAAATATTAAAACATTTTTGGCATATTATTAGTAATGATGAAATTTTCAGGGACTTAGTAGGAGTCTCACCAGGTATAGTTTACAAAATGGGGGCTAATATAAAGAAGTTATTAGAAACAGGAAATAAGTTAGGAAATACACACAGAGTGGATACTGGGAAGTATACCACAAAATGTGGATCCTGTAAACAATGTTGCCATATTTTTGAGAGAAAATAATTAGTGTTAAAAAATTCTATTAGAACAAGATTGAGATTTGCAAAAGGGAATTGCAATGCAAGGATGGTTGTATACATTGCTAAATGTCAGGAATGTCCAAGCTATTATATAGGGAAAACAGAGAGAATTTTTAAAAAACGTATTTATGAGCATGTTTACAATATCAAGAAAAGAGATCCCAAAAGTGCACTATACAGACACATTGAACAATGTGGTCAAAATCATGATTTTAAATTTGCCTTGTTAGAAGTTATCACCAATGACCCTAGGGGTATGGATTACAAAAAATTATTGAATTATAGGGAGGCATGGTGGCAGATGTTCACAGATGCTACAACATTTCCAGGTCTAAATGAAAGTATTTCATTGAAGGCCATCCTTGAGGGGTTAATATGATGTAGAACATATACTGTGATTTTAAGTATATCACATGACACAATATATGGTATATTTTTATTATTCAACATTGATATCTTTATATTATTTGTTAGCATTTATATCTTGCTTAGATTTTTTATAAACGTATTATTTTATACTGTATTAGTTATATATACATTAGTTGTAGGTGTGGTTTTGTGTTGAGCAATTATGACATTTATTTACTTGTACTAAGTACTTTAAGTACATTGATTGCTTTTTATCACCAAAATAATTATTATTATTATTTGGTGATGCACACTACCTGAGTGGGGTGGAACAATTTGTTTATGTATATGATATCTCGAATGATATGAGTAATTGAAACGAGATATTAGAGTGTATTGCTTTAAGTAGCGATGTATGTGGCACTTAGAATTTTGAAAGTTTGGCGCTTAAAAAGTTATAAATAGCGGAAGTTTGAACTGAAGAGTGTTCTGATGAAGCCCGTATGTGTACGGGTGAAAGCACTTAACCGTTAATTGTTTAGTAGTCCGCTATGGTGCTATTCACAAGTTTGCGTTTGCAATTTTAACATTTTGTACTGATAAGTAATTTTGGTGTTATCGCATGCTGAGAGAGTTGTTTTTACAGCTTTTCAGCTTAATAAACAACTTGTTTTATTGTCCTTGAAGCGGAATCTCCTGAGGTTATTTGGGCATTTTTCCATTATCGAACAACTGGAATTTATTTTACGTGTGTCTGCTAAAGGCAAGGTATGTGAGCACTTATTGGTTCTCCGTGGGCTTATTTCTAACTTGCTGCAAACTGTTTGCTTCCCGTCTAAACTACAAATGCAGAAGTTATTTTGCCCTGATCCCCTCTCAGGGGAAACCACCCAGGGACACTCGCATGATTGGCTCCGGGGTCTTCTCTATGTCTTTCCCCCATTTCCCCTCATCCCAAAATTTCTCCAGAAATCTCAGAGGTTGAGAAGCAAAGTGATTCTTATTGCACCCTACTGGCCGCATCAAGGCTGGTTCCCGTTTCTATGGCCTCATCTGATTCACAGCCTGTGGATTCTGAATCATTCCCAGGGCCTGTTATCTCATCCTCAGGGACTGATTCATCTGAACCTGCACGGTCTCAAGCTCACAGCTTGGTTCCTCCATTTCCAGTGATTGCCTGGTTGCCTGACATCCCATCTCCTGTTCGTGAAATTCTTCTGGCCTCACACAAAGTTTATTCTAGTAAATGGACTAGGTTCTCTATTTGGGCCAAAGACCAGAACTTAGACCCTTTCTCTATGCCTATTCAAAATATCCTACAATACCTGACACTCTTTTACATGCAGGAGCCTCAGCTTCAATGATCACTGTACATTTAGCAGCTATCGCCAGTTTTCATAATGGTTGTGATAATTCTTCAGTTATGTCACACCACCTATGCAAGACCTTTTTGAAGGGAGTATTACATGCTAAACCTCTTGTCAAGCCTCCTTTAGAACCCCGGGACTTGACACCGGTGCTTAAATCTCTCACAGGTTCTCCCATCCAACACTTTGATTCATGTGATTTGAAATTTTTGTCATGGAAATCCATACTTCTAGTAGCACTTACCTCAGCAAGAAGAGTATCTGAGCCACAGGCCTTGAGTGTCAAGAGCCCTTACTTGATCTTCCATATGGATAGGGTGTCCCTTCGTACTGACCCTTCTTTCTTGCCAAGGTCATTTCTGTTTTTTCCATTAACAAATCTATTGACCTGACGGTTTTCTTCCCTCTGCATTCTAATAGAGGGGAATACCTTTTGCACACCCTTGATGTGCATCGGCAGCTTCGTTGTTATTTGGACAGGACTAAATCTTTCAGGAAAACAGATCAATTGTTTGTGGCCTTTGCAGGACCCAGATTGGATAAACCTGTTTCCAAAGAAACGTTATCCTCTTGGCTTAGAAACGTCATTACCTTTATCTACCAACAGAATAAGCTATCCTTGCCTTCCAGAATAAAGGCTCATTCTACCAGATCTATGGCTACTTCTATAGCTTTTCATTCCAGAGCCTCTGTGGATGATATATGCGCAGCAGCCAATTGGGCAAGACCTTCTATCTTTATATCTCCTTACAAATTGGATTTGACTTCCAGGGGACAAGCATCTTTTGGTTCTATGGTGCTCAGGAATATCCTTCCTTAGGGCCACTCAGGACTCAAGTAGCTTGGGACTCTGTCCTAACTGTAATGAAAAAACAAAGATTTACAACATCAAATAAAGAAGTTATGTCTTACCATAACGTTCCATCTGTGCTGTAGATCTTTGTTCATTCATTACTTCCTGCCCTCCTTCCCCCTGACTGGACTCCTGGTGTACTTTAGGAACTCCTGGTTAGGGTATTTGCTCAGACAGAGGCTCCTACTATCTTTTATATTACTACATCTTTTATCTAGAGTGGGCAAACTTGATCTGGAGTAACTAGGAGAGGGGCATTATGGGTAAGTCTTAGCTGAGAGGTTTTGTCTTGCATGAGCTGGAAAATGGCTGTATCGGTTCCAAGGATGGAACTGAGGTCCTAACTGTAATGAATGAAAAAAAGTTCGACAACACAGATGGAACGTTATAGTAAGACATAACTTCTTCATTCATGTACATATGTCCTTTGAATTATTTCCTTTTAGTATTAACAAATATATAAAAAAAAAGGAGGGAAAAAATGTACTGTTGGTTAAGAGAAGTGAAGCTTTCTTCACATTCTGTTTGCGTTTCCATAGCAACAGTAAATAATTGCTGCAGTTTCTAAGGACACTGTGAACCTGTGAAGTGCATTTAGTCTCACAGATAAATAAGAAAAATTAATGTTGTTTAGTTATAAAAATGAAAAACCTAAACAAGGTAAAATAAATACATAATAGGACTATTTGTAAATATTTTATGATTTATCCTCTTAGGATTACATATTCCTGGAAACACAACTGAAATGTCCCAAAACTACATGTAAACTTAAATGTAGCTGCTTGATTAAAAAGTATTACTCACTTTAACATGCTGATTTCACAAGCTGTCAGCACTGTTAAAGTTACATTTTATATATTACTTGAAATTGACAGTCTCTAGATCACATGAAAAGATGCATATTACTTTTTGCAACAAGTTATCTTTGCAGTTACCTCACACTCTGTACAAACTCACTTGGCAACTGGTAGCTATTCATTTAAAATATCAGTTTAAATATTAAATGTGCCCTTGAAATGCTATTGACATTTTGACAAAATATGTGAACAGTAAAATGAATGACTTGAAATAAGTGAAGCAATGCAAAGATTTCAAAGACAGTTCTTGACACTACAATATCAGTAAAAATGTATATTCACAAGGAAGTATTAAAATGTTTTAGTCTTCCAGTTAAAATAGCTTACTGTCAACATTTTGCAATATCAGAAAGTTTGAAGAGCTAGGAAATTACTATTCTTTGTCTTTATAATGATTATTAGACATATGTTAGACTGCTTTGTTTAATGAATTGTGACACATGTTTATGAGGAAAAGTGGACTCAGTTACTCACATTGGACTACACATTCCTGGAAACTCAACTGAAATGCCCCCAAATTACTTGTGAATTTAAATGAAACTGCCCGATTAATAAGCATAATTTACTTTAACAACCTGAATCCCTAAGCTATCTTCTCTATATATGCTACATTATATATGTCACTTGCATATGACAGTCTCTAAAGCACACGAAAAAATGCGTATTATTTTTGCAACATGCTATATTTGCACTAACCATACATTCTATACTAACTCAATTGGCAACTGACAAGTTATTTATTTGAAACATCAGTCTAAATATTAATTGTGCCCTTGAAATATTGTTGCCATTTTGACAAAACAAAACCTGAATTGAAAAAGGAATGATTTGAAGAAGTGAAGTATTGTACAGATTTCAAAGACAGCTATTGACACTACAATATAAGTAGTAATGTATACATGCAAGGAAAATTTAAATGCTTTACACTTTTAGTTAAAATAGCTTATTGTTAACTTTTTGCTTTACCAGAAAATTTAAAAAGCTAGGAAATTATTTCTAATTTGTCTTTATAATGTTTACTAAAGTGATGTTAGTCACTAACTTGTTTAATGGATTTTGAGTCATGTACAAGATGGACTACTGAATGCTATATCTGTTTACCTATGTTTGATGAATTTCTTTTATTAGTAATGATTTAAAACAAGGTAAAGAAAGGGAAGGGAAATCTTTGTTTTTAGTCAAGGGAGGAGAGACTTAAGAGTATTCGAACTGCCCCGAGAACTCTCTAAGATGCTCTAAACACTATTTGAGTAATACTTACCTAAGGTAAGTCTTGATTACCATATGCGTACCTATACATTCATTCCAGACCTGATGTGATTACCCATTCTGGAAGCAGGAGGTGCCCTATGCAGGGTGGGAATTGTCAGGGTGATCATAGTTCACTCACAGACTCTGCTGTGTAAATATATAAATATGTAAAAGCACTGCACACTAGAATGTAGGGCATCTCTACTCAGAGTCAGGATACCACTGATAAGCCGTGTCTTTTCATAAGTGTAAGTTGAAGTTGGTGAGCTGAAGAGTGGGAAAGTACACTTACAGTAAATCCGTATTTCATTGGTAATCACTCATTGTCTCCTACAGAGTCCTTTTAGTCAAATTATTTTAGTAATAATCTATTTGTTTTTGGCTTATTTAGTGTATGCTCCTATTTGCATTTAATTTACCTGAAATGACATATCTGACATGTTTGGGATCTCTTAAGGGTAACTAAATATTGGATATTTTCTAAGTCAACATCTATAGAATAATAATAGAATAATATAGAATTTCATATCTCTTTTAAGAAAATTCTCCATATAATAATTTAACATATGGAGCTCAGCTGATATTGTTGGTTAAAGGTATGAGTGATAATCCAATAGATCTATCTTTATCTACTGGATTAGGAATGACTTTCCTTCCATGTTTCATGGGAAATTCATATTTACTTGTATTTGATACTTTACAATTAGTGTTTTATAGAAGTATTTTTTTAATGCTTGACCAGAATTTTACCCTATTTGTATTTATAGAAGAAAGAACATTAAATTACACTCCCAATTTTATACATAAAAATCACGTAAAAATAACATTCAATGTTATCAGAGAATATGGTATAACTACTATAATCGAAATAAAAAAAGAAGCAAAATGTTTCTTCCAACAATAACTTGCAGTGGATTTAATATTCTTATCATTAAATACTAATGGCTTAAATAATGCAAATAAAAGATCAAACTTACTAAAATATTTAAATCTAAATAAGGCACAAGTAGTATTTCTCCAGGAAACGCATTTTAAGACTAATGATAGCTTTATTTGGAACCCTAAGGACTATACAGTCTTAGCTCAATCCTCCAATAGAACAAAGATAAAAGGAGTAACAATTCTCTGGAAGAAAAACATAATCATTCCAAAAGTTATTTATAAATATGAAGACAAAGAAGGTCTACTAGTGTTTGTTATAATTAAATTTAATAACAGAATATGGACCTTAGCTAATCTATATTGGTTCCCAGGAATTGGAGCAGGAATGGTTAAAAACACCTAGATTTTATTTCCAACAATTATAAATGAAATCTTATACTTGGAGGAGACTTTAATTGTACCTTAGAAGCTTCTGAAACCACCAATAAGTCTTTTCGCATAGCAACTATTTCAAAATCCTTAAAAAGATGGATTGATTAATTTCATTTAATAGACACTTTTAATGTAAAAGATGATAAATCCTTATTATTTTCCCATAAAGACCATAGATTTGGAACACAGACCAGAATAGACAAATTATTTGTAGTTCAAGATTTACAAACAAAAATCCTCAACTTCTCAATAGTTCCATGCCCCTTCTCAGATCATTACTCTCTGATAATGAAGCTCCAAATAGAGTTTAAACCTTTAATCCTCTCAACTAGAATTCCATCATGTATCATAAAAATTAAATAATTCAAACCCCGGATTTTGTCAGAACTACAATTGTTTATTGAAATTAATAATACAACAGAAATCAGTAGAGTCATAGTGTGGGACTCATTAAAAGCATATTTATTTGGCAAGACCCTTAGCTGGTACAAAAACAAAGTTAGAGAGTGGGAATCTGAATCATTAGACTTGCAAACCAGACTCTTGACAGCAAAATCTAAAAAAAAAAAAATCAGAATTGTCCAGAAGTCAAAAAAGAAATAGAGGAAATAAATAAAAAATATAATGAAATTCTAACACACAAAACTTGTCTAACCTTGGAAAAATTAAAAATAAACTCATTAGCGACCTCCTCCAGATATCTACACAACTTACCTACAAGAATTAAAATACAAGCTAAAGCAAATAACATTAATAATATATATCATGAAAAGAAAGGGAAAAAAGTTTCAGGTATAGGAGACATCCTTAAAGCATTTCAGTTCCATTATATGGAACACTTCAAAAAAGAAGATTTAGATGCCAAACAAATAAACTTAGACACAAACCTTATTGATATAAAAAACATTCCAGAAAACTTAAAACTAGACCTACAAAAACCTATATCCTACAAAGAAATTGTTGACAAGATAAAATAAAGTAAATCTAACAAAGCTCCATGGATAGATGGTCTTATTACAGAAATTTACAAACTCTTCCCTTCAACAGTAATCTCACTTTTTCATAGAACTTTGCTAGAAGTCCAGTCAGAAGCAAAAATACCACCCTCGTGGACATATTCTCTCATAACACCAATTCTAAACGATAATAAACCATCAGACCTTGCACTTCATACAGACCTATATCATTACTGAATAATGATTACAAAATATTCATGTCAATCTTAGCTAACAGAATGAAAATCCCACTTTCAAAGACAATTAATAATAATCAAATTGGATTTTTATATAACAGGCACACACATGATAATATTAAAAGGATACTTACTCTTATAGATTATGTAAATAAAGAAAATAGAGAAACACTTGTAATCAGATTAGACATAGAAAAAGCCTTTGATTCCCTCAACTGGGAATATCTATTTAAAACTTTAGCATTATTTGAATTTCCTCCTCCCTTCATCTTATTACTAAAAATATATATATATATTATTTAGCCTACATTAAATTAGGTCCTTTAACCTCAGAATCTATTCATATAACGAAAGGTACTAAACAAGGATGCCCCTTTGCTCCTATTTTATTTGCTTTGGCTATAGAAATACTTGCAGAAATAATACGCAATAATCCAGAAATAAAAGGAATAGAAGTCTATGACCAGTACATATCTAAAATAATACTTTTTGCTGATGATATTTTATTAACCCTATCATACTCTAAAGAGTCATTAGGAGAGCTAGAAGAAGTAATGGAGAAATTTTATAAGATTTCAGGTCTACACTTTAATAGATCAAAATCAAAATTTCTATTTTTAAATAAGAAAAAAGAACTACAAGTTACAGATAAATCCATCATAGGAAAACAAGAACTTATGCTAAATTATTTAGGAATAGTGTTATGCAAAAATATGAACAAAACAATATTAATAAATTATAAAAACATTATTGAAACAATAAAAATATATATAGAAAAGTGGAACAAAATTATATTAACTTTTGAAGACAGATTGCAATTAATAAAAATGGTTTTATTGCCAAGAATACTATATGTAGCAGTAGCAATACAGTTAATTCCTGAAAGTTGCATTCTTAAAGAAATAAATTAATGTTTAATAAAATTGTTATGGTATCCTAAAAAGAATAGAGTAGATCTAACTCATCACATTAGACCCTGGAAACAAGGAGGATTGAACTTCCCAGAAATAGAAACATATATAAATGCATCTGTGCTTAAAACTATAATAGACTGGTTAAACCCAAATTATTTTGCCAACTCGAAAGAATTAACAATGGCTATATTAACAAAGAAATTTAATCTGTTAAAAAATGTAATAGTTGACAAATCAAACAAACCCTGGTACATACTATAAGTATACAATATAATATAACAAAACCTTCTAAAACAACACTGATTAATCATTACATCATTTCCTTTAGGAAACTTATCAATGCAAACATAGATCTAAAACTTTGGTTTGACCTTTTAACCCCATTCACCATCACTAAGAACTTTTCTCACAAAATATATAGGAAAACAATAACCTCCTGGGAACAAAATGGATTCTTATGCTGGTTTCAGTGTGTAAATAAATTAAATGTTTTAGATATACATATGATAAAAACTGCTTACAATATTCCAATACAGGACTGGTTAACCTTACAAAGCATTCTAATGTACACTCAAGATTTATGCAGATTAATTAATAATTCCTCATTTAAAGATATTCCAAATCTTATAAGTTTTCTGTATGAATTTATATATAATAGTTGTGAAAAGAAAAATTCCATTTCAAATCTATATAAAGAGTTAATAACGTTTAAAACAATTCCCAAACCATCATACTGGCAGTTCTTAACAAAAGGTCAGTCTTTGCAGTTAACAGAAGAAATTAAAACTAACATCTTACTATCAGTTAATTATGCCTCTAACACACAGTACTGGAAAATATTTAACTGGAAATACTTACATAGAGCATTTTTAACATCAGATAGAATAAAAAAGAGCAGTAATACTACAAATGGTTTTTGCTGGAGGTGTGAAAAGTCAAATAAAGCAGACTAGATTCATATTTTTTATGAATGCAATAAAATTAAATCATATTGGAATGGAATCAATCATTTTTTACCAGCTTTATTTAATGAATCCTTTACCTTAACTAATGCATTGATTATACTAAATGTAAATGAAGGTCCCTACCTGAATAAGAGAAATATGTATTTGTTATGGACAATGCTTGCTATATCTAGGAAATGTGTAACCAGAAGGTGGAATTCAAATACACCCCCGACCTTGGAAGAATTCTACACTATACTGAAGACAACTTCATCGATGGAAATAAAAATCAAAGAACTATGAATTTATCCATGGCCATTGATAAATAACCCTTGGAAGAAAGTTATATCTTTGTTGGACACTCTGCAATAATCAATATTGCATCTCTGATAACTGATCTGTTAATTCTATATTTAATAACATACAGTGTATATAATTGAAAGACAGGGTATTGTAAATATTGTATATAGTTGTTGAAAATGATATTTAAAAATATTATGTAAATGTTATTTTAATTGAAAATAAAAAAAATTTTGAGGAAAAAAAATTTTAATTGCAAAAGCTCTGTTCCTCCCTATTCTTTTAAAAACTCATCCTCTCAGATAGCTCGCTGCTCCTAGTAGAACTATTTAACAAGCAGGCTGATTTATTATTTTTGCCTGCTACATGTTTCTCCCCACCAACCTCATAAAGTTCCTTTCATTTTCCTTTCATTATGTTCTATATATCTGTGCTGACTTAGGTTTGCACATAAGAAACCTTCCCCCCTAGTTCTTCAAAACAATATGTACAGGATGCAGCCTAGCATCATGGTGTCCAATCTGTCCCTGCCTCCCTGTCCATAAATGCTGCTACAATTAATAATTTTGCATACTGCCCTCTATAGGAGCATTTACCCTCTTCACTATTCCACACCATTTTTTGCTTTTATATACAGAAAAATCTTTTGATATCAAAAGTTGATATTCCTCTATTACTGTCACTCATGACTGTCAAACACATAATAGGCATTAGTTGCTGTAATTGCAAACTCCTTCTTCCCTCCCACATCATTTCCCTTTGAAGACTGTGGTATGCATGCACACTCCACCAGAACTGTCAAACTGTCCATTATCATTTTACTCTCAATACATGCACACTAATATATATATTATAATCAATAAACATATGAGAAGAGATCCAGTAACTTACATCCATCTTTCTGTTGTTAGTTGAATATATTGCTGTGGTGTCCACTTAAACTAACTAGTGAGCTCAGCATTGTCCATTCCCATTGACACACAGCAATTTCCATCTAATTTGTTGTCATCTTTGCAGCCCCTGTAGAACCAAAACTTTTTCTATATCAGCTCTGTATTTCTTAAAAAGTGGAAAAACAATGCTTCTGCTCTTCATTCCCCTTTCAGTTCCTGTTTCTGTTCTTTAACAATTATCATGAATTGACCTGTTTGGTCTCTTCTCTGCTCCTGAACTCCCTCCCTTCTCTTCCAGTGCCCTGAGAATGACCTCAGGGCTATCAATATGCCTGGCTCTATCCAGAAAAAAGACAGTGTTGCTGGGTGTAGGATTTTAAAACACAGACCTAGAATGTTATGTTCTTACTGTGCCAAGATCATGGCTGTACATTTCCTGCCTGTGACAAAAGAGATATTCTGCTGTATGTAAATCCTTGACTCTTCTGATATGTATCCCTCCTGTGTTCCAGCGATTGGTGAGCAGCTTCAATTTGGTACCAAGGGTAATAAATTTAGCAATTATAGGACAGGTAGTAAATTTAAAAATTGTAGGACAGGTAATAAGTTTAACAATTATAGGACAGGTAGTAAGTTTAACAATTATAGGACAGGTAATAAGCTTAACAACTATAGGACAGATAGTAAGTTTAGCAATTATAGGACAGGTAGTAAGTTTAACAACTATAGGACAGGTAATAAGTTTAACAATTATAGGACAGGTAGTAAGATTAACAATTATTGGACAGGTAATAAGTTTAACAATTATAGGACAGGTAATAAGTTTAACAATTATAGGACAGGTAGAAAGTTTAACAACTATAGGACAGGTAGTAAGTTTAACAATTGTAGGACAGGTAATAAGTTTAACAATTATAGGACAGGTAGTAAGTTTAACAATTATAGGACAGATAATAAGGTTAACAATTATAGGACAGGTAGTAAATTTAACAATTATAGGACAGGTAGTAAGATTAACAATTATTGGACAGGTAATAAGTTTAACAATTATAGGACAGGTAATAAGTTTAACAATTATAGGACAGGTAGAAAGTTTAACAACTATAGGACAGGTAGTAAGTTTAACAATTATAGGACAGGTAATAAGTTTAACAATTATAGGACAGGTAGTAAGTTTAACAATTATAGGACAGATAATAAGGTTAACAATTATAGGACAGGTAGTAAATTTAACAATTATAGGACAGGTAGTAAGTTTAACAATTATAGGACTGGTAGTAAGCTTAACAATTATAGGAGAGATAAGTTTAACAATTATAGGACAGATAGTACACTTAACAATTATAGGACAGGTAGTAAGTTTAACAATTATAGGACAGGTAGTAAGTTTAACAATTATAGGACAGGTAGTTTAATAATTATAGGACAGGTAATAAGTTTAACAATTATAGAACAAGTAGTAAATTTAACAATTATAGGACAGGTAGTAAATTTAACAATTATGGGACAGGTAATAAGTTTAACAATTATAGGACAGGTAGTAAGTTTAATAATTATAGGACAGGTAGTAAGTTTAACAATTATAGGTTGTGCATGTCTTTGTGTTGACCTTGTTGGATTCCAAACAATGAGATAGGTCAGCTCCTTTAATATTTTCTCCTCTGGCAGCTGTGACCATGCAGTAAGATGTTTTGTTATATATCCCATACAAGTTTGGCCTTCCTTATTCTATAGGATATCAATCATCCTGGTGTTCTTTCTTCAGGACCAGTCCTTGTGATCAGTCAGCATTGCTTCCATTAAATATACCTTTTATTTCTGTTGCCACTAATATAATGATTAGCAGTTCATTCTCTAGAATTAATACTTTCTAAAATATCCATGTTTGTTAACACAATCTGTGACCTCCCTGATGGTTTTACCAGTGTGTCCCATATATTCATCTCTCTTGGTGGTGATTATCCACCCTTGAAGAAAGGCATAGTTTAGTGTTACCTGTCTCCTCATGGTTCACAGCACTGTCTGCAGCAGCCATAGGCATACAAGGCTTTCCCTTCTGGTACTTGCTTTTGGTTTCAGTGAGGCAAATCTTTGGAGCTTTTCCCCTTCATTTTCCTTCTTTTTTGACAAAGTCACTTTGGGGAGCTGTGTTTTGTCCAGTAGCAGAAATTATGGAAAGACTCTTATTTAAGTTTGAGTTATCGCTCGTTAAACTACTTTATTCTTGCAAATTATATACAGTGTTAAGGCAGATTGCATTTTTCTCCATTTGTTCCATACAGGAAGCCACCTTCTCATCTTTTTTCTTGAGTAAATGAAAAATAGCACTGTATCACTAATGTAATAATCAGTCTTGTAAGTCCTGAAAATCTACAGTCCAGACAGATAACATTCTATTCTGCAAGGCTTCCTAGAAAAATTTCCAAAATCATTTTTGTTCTGTGTGGCAAGCCAACAAATACCACCCTTATGGGAGAGTAGCACCTGTTACTTAGATATACCAAATCTGAAACTGCACTATCTTGGGGAAAAGAACACTCTTCAAGATAGCACAGTCTCAATTTATCTAGCATTAGCCTAGGAGCTGCACATCAAGGATTGACATCAGCATGTATAATAGTAAAGAAGTGATCATAGGTGTTGCACCCAAGCCATAACTTGCGTTTATCACTTTTAAGCAGTTTTGCTCTGTATCTCTGCCTACCTGCACTCACAGAGTTGAGGGTTGCACTGATCATACACATTCAGCTTGCATATGCTAAATCTGAGATCACTGTACCTCACAGTAAGGGTGTAATCTGCACTGCCTTACCCTCTGACTCAGTGTGTATCCTGTTAAAGTGATCCATGACTATAAGGAGTGCAGTTACTGTCACTGAAATTTCACAAACTGCCTATGAGAAAATCTATCAAAAATGTATATTTTAAATGAGTATATAATCTGTAGGATTAGAGGTTTGCCATAATGGTTAAGGTATTTGCCTCACAGGCAAAAGATACAGAGTTTGATTCTCACCTTGGATTACTGCTATGATCCTATAAACAGAGCACCTCTATGACGCTGTTCAAGAGGAACATGAATGGGGCACTGTACATTCTTACTGAGGATAGCACCCACAATCCTCCTGGACATAGACAGTCATCACTAAATGCAATATAGGGTATTAACTAGTACCTCTCCGGTATTATATTGGGTTGAAATGGCTAAGCTTAAAATTACCTCTGGGTTGACAGCCTA
The DNA here is from genome assembly GCF_019279795.1 of Protopterus annectens. Classification (NCBI taxonomy): domain Eukaryota; kingdom Metazoa; phylum Chordata; order Ceratodontiformes; family Protopteridae; genus Protopterus; species Protopterus annectens. Next base: position 1,612,312,414 of record NC_056725.1, read on the forward strand.
GTAATCTCCTATGATCCGACAACTGCCAATGAGATTGTTCAAAACAAGAAACAATGATCAGCCTCATTGGCGATTACATTCATCACTTCCTCAAATTATCTAACTAAAGTGATCACAAATGTAAACTAATATTTTATATTTGTGATCATCAAAAAAACAAAAAAAAAAATACCTTCACCCTCCCAACACACACATTAGAGGAATTTAAATATACTAACCCCAGGATCGTACAACTGCAAAGAAAGGGAGAAATTCCTGAATGATCTGACGGTCAATCTGCTGATGTTTGACCATTACATAATTCAACCAGCCATAACTACAGATGAATTTTAACAATTCTAACATGCAAAAAATGCATGCAGTGACAAATCATGTAACCCTCATAACCCTCTATATCAATATCTGTACCTATATCCATATCTATAGCTATAGTTAAACAGGAAAAACATGCGGAAAACAGAAGGAAGTTTCATTTTTAGTGTTGTCATCTTTACTGACTTCATCAGAACTCTATCTGAAATAAGCATATGTATGTAAAAGTGTGTAAACACATCTGTGCCTCTGTGGTGTGGGATGCAGACATTTGATCACGCTGGCAAATGATCTAACTAATTTGCTACCAGTATTTTACATCAGAAGAGTAAGAGTTTTGTGTAAATATTCTTCTTGCATGTGGGTTATTCATACTTAAAATATAAGAGCTAAAAACTTTATGCAAACTTGTTGTTAGACTTTTAAGAATCCTCATAGATCAGTAGCCTAGTAAGTACCTATAAACATTTCAATGCCAGTAGCTGGTTGAGAGAGACTCTGGTACAGCAGGATGTAGGATTTTGCCCTTTCCCCACTGAAGTGTGCTCTTGGAATTAGTAAATATAATTATCAGGGGTGAAGGGGGTACATCTTTTCATGGTTTTGTTGTATATGTTGTTCTGATTTTCAGTCTTTTAAGGCTCATTATGTGAGAGTTGAGCTGTTTTGCTTTTGATGGACCTCATAAATCCGTGTGTGAATGTGTGTGTGTGTGTGTGTGTGTGCACGTGTGTGCACGTGTGTGTGTGTGCATGTGTGTGCGTGTGTGTGCGTGTTTGTGTGTGTGTGTGTGTGTGTGTGTGTGTGTGTGTCTGTGCATGTGCATATGTTAGTGTGTCTGTACCTGCATGTGATGTGTGTGTGTGTGTGTGTGTGTGTGTGTGTGTGTGTGTGTGTGTGTGTGTGTGTGTGTGTGTGTGTGTTTGTGTGTGTGTGTGTTTGGTTGTGGTACCTGTATGTGAATTTGTGTTTGAGTGACAGGGTTTGGAGATGATTCTTATTTTTGTATGAAATATAAAGCATAGAATACTTTATAATAAACAATTACTGGATTCAGATTGATGAGCTACTGCAGCAGGATTCTGAATCTTCTGTTACTTTCATTACTTTTAACTGTATTCACATGTCACTGATGAAGCATTTAATGCCATCATTTAATTAGGATTAAAATCCAGAAACTCTCCTGTAAAGACAATTATTTTTAGACCAGGCTGGCAGACTTTGAAATGCACCTGTTTTCTGTGACTAAGAATTTAATGTGACATTAGGTAAACAGTGTAGAATACATTGTTATTCTCCATTTTTTTTCAGGCACACACTACATGTAAGGCATTATTCTTGAGAAATTACTACATTCAGATAGATAAATGCTAATAAATACTTAGTCATCCAAATAGTCTAACTTCTAGCCTCAATATATGATGAAACTGACTATGTGTGCACTCTCTGTACTCTGTCTCCCCTTGGTAGCTCTCTCCAATCTTTCATCCGCAACTCTTCTCTCTCTCTTTTTCTCTGCTCTTCTGTCTCTTCATACTTACTGATCTAGCCTTTCTACTAAGAGCACACCTTTACAGTTTATACAGGTTTAGCACTGTGTCTTACTTCTTGCCTCCCAACCTGTTATATATCCTACCTTTCTCTCTCTAACACCTCTATCACATTATCTGACTGTACTATACCCCCTTCTTTTCTCCCTTTTAAAATATTCAACACTTACCCAATTATTAACTTCAAAGGACAAAACAATCCCTTTCTCCTTAAACCTCTCTCTCTCTCTCTGGATCTCTACATTAAAAGACTGAACTAGAATGCCTTTTCTTTCACAAAGACTGTACTATATTGTTAAGAATGTACTACAATATCTTTTGTTCCTTAAATAATGTATTGTACTACCTGCTTCACACATGCTTTTTCACAAAGACTGTACTATATTGTTAAGAATGTACTACAATATCTTTTGTTCCTTAAATAATGTATTGTACTACCTGCTTCACACATGCTTTACTGTAACTGTTCTATTGTACTGTATTGGTTTCCTCTTACACATTTTACTATAACTGTAATTATTACATTTTTAACTTATGTTTTGTTTATTCTGTATTTAAAGTTTGTAACATGAAGCTATTCTCCCCGGGCCTTCACTGGAAAGGGGCTCTTTTTGGCCCTGTCAGACTTTCCTGGTAAACAAATGGCAACTAAATAAATAAATAAATACATATATGCCATTTATCTTACTAGTTTTCATTTTGTAGTAGCATTTATTATCTTTTTCTTCTTAAATTTTGCAAAAAAATATTGTAGTTTTGATAAAAAATACAACTGTAAGTATGAGATCTGATTTCTTTCCTTCTTTTCCAAAGTTAAAAATAGCCATTATAAATGCAACAGATAATGTTTTGTAGGTATATGAAAAAATGAGCACTGATGCTAGCTGTGTGTGTGTGTGCGTATGTATGCCCACTGATGCGTCCATGTCTGTCACATACACTCAAATACTTTGCTGTTGAGGTAACTAGCATTGCCGACACTGCGGTACCTTGCTCTCTAGTGGCAGTACATGGTCTTTAGTAGTACAGGGCACACTTCAGATTCAGAACTGTGTATTCAGAAAGAATCCTAACTCCAGCAGTGAGAGATGTAGCCAAAAGAAACTGTTTCCTCAAAGAGAAATTGCCTCATTATCTGCTAATTTGAATGTCTCTGAATCACCCTTAACTGTTGTAAGTGTGCTTATCAAAGCTGGAGACCTATGTATCATGTATGGCACACACACTCTCCCACACACAGGCACAAATGTAAAGACTGACACGCACACACATTGGCATGCATTCTTGGCATGCCTGTTACCTGTCCATGAGTTGACAATCCATCCCTGATATATTCTCTTATTTTTTCCCCTACACCTTGTACATTATGATTAATTACAGTCAATCAATAATGCCAGACATATAGCTTCATTCTTCTTGCTGTTCATAAAGTGAATCCCAGTGCTATATGTGTTATTCTAGTCATTTTTAATGTGAGTGCAACTAGTAGTTTAAAACTTTATCCTGTCATCCCATGTTCCTCCCTGCTTTGTTTTGTCTCCCCCAACATAAAGACACCCTCTCCAATATCAATTCTCCCAGACTTTGCAGAATGTTTTAACAGCTGTGTCTTATATGCGCTATGTCCTTTGTAACTTATGTGCCATTGTAATCTGTGAACATTACCAAGAATTAAAAGTTTATACTTATGTAAAAGAATACCAACTTTCCTGAACTCCTCAGATAGTGAAGCAGGTTAAGGCACCCACTCAGTTACAAAAGTGCAGAGTCGGAATCTCCCTTTTTACTTTAACTTTTTTTTTTTTTTTTTTTTAAAATGCTTAAGGTAATATATCTTATCTGTCCCTAGTACCTAGTGGTGCATCAGAGAACTAAGTGTCTGCTCAAGACCTGTTTACGAGTGCCAGAGATACAGGGTTTAAAGATTTATAGGTGTCTTTAAGGCACAACATAAAGAGAGTATCTCTGTTGTCTAGTGTGCCCATGTCTTTCTTGATGTAAAATTATTTTTCTGTTATGTGTTGTGTGTTTAAGGCAAGTTATAGAGTATCTCTGGTGTCTAACGACCCCCCACTCCATGTTTTTTGAACCACAAATGATTTTTCTGTTATGGTTTAATTACCTTTACAACATTATATAAAGAGAGTGTCCCTGGTGTCTAGTCCCCCCTTTAATGTTGCAGGACTTGATTGTTAGTCTAGGTGAATGTGGACATATGACCCCCCCACACACACACACACACAGGCATTCATACATTTATGCATATAATACATACAAACACACACACACACACACACACACACACACACACACACACACACACACACACACACACACACACACGCACGCACACTCATCTTACAGCACTCAAACTGCTAATTCACTCACCCAGGCAGCCATACATATACACACACTCACCCTCCATTACTTAGTGCCCTCTAAACTACCCATCACTTTCCTGTAATGCAATTAAGTAAACATGAGCTTTTGGCCTTGTTCATTAATTCAGGTGGCCAATATGACTTATGCAGTGCATGGCGAATTAACATAGGCCACTCCCCCAGAATACATCATTAACATTTGCAGTAGCCTTAGAGAGAGAGCCCGCCATAAAGCTGCATCTCTTAGTGGTACAGCACCATATTAGAACTTTCTGAATTAAAAATGGTTATTGTGAGGTGTACACTAGGCTTATACCTTGTGATAACCTTTTAGAATTTGGCACTAAGGCTCTAAGCAGAAGACTGAAGATTAGAACATGGATCACTAAAGGAGCATTGACTGACATAGTAAAAATAAGTAAATCTCTAACAGCTTAGTCAACATGAACTTAATATACAGATGATGGGATGTACTTTTTGCACAGATTAGTCAAAAAACACAAGACATTGTGACATTCTAAAAACAATAAAATATCTCATAGCTACAATGTTTTTCTCTCTGCTTTGTGCCTTCCCACTTGCTGAGCATTGGCTTGTGCCAGCTAGTGCTCAGCCATTTAGTTTGCTTGGTGACCCTAGCTGAGACCCAAGCTCAAATCTCAAGTCCTATGCTGCCATCCTATGCCTGCAAGCCTCTGTGTTTTGCTGTCATGCTCAGTCAGTTGAAAACATGTCTCCTTCCATGATAATGAATGAGTTTTACAGTACTCTGTATTATCTCCCATCCCCCATGTCCTCCAACATAAAAAGTAGTACCCAGACTCAGGCTGTCTGTATCATGCTATGTGTTTTATTTTTGTGTGCCATCATTTGAGTAACATCTAAAACATGAAATAAACTGCCTTTTAAAATATATCAAATAAGTAAAAATACACTCTAATGTTCACAATGAGAGAAAACTGAACAGCATCCTTATCTCCGCACCGCCACCTCTGTTTACATATTCCATTTTAACAATGCTAACCAACCTAGCACAAAAATAAAACTAAAAGCCATCATGTTAAGCTAAAACCTCTATGTATACAAAAACCAACAGTAAACAAAAGTTGCCTAGGACTGTTTTACCTTGTTCCTTTAGCTGCTCTTCTTTTCCTTGTAATTGCGTATAAAACATCATTTCCCTTATCATTGTAGGAAAATACATTTCCAAAAATGAAATGCAATCGCTAAAGTAGCTGTTCTTATGTTCCTACAGTCCTCCTTCAAATGCATACGCAGATTGTGATTGCTCTGTTGAATCCCTAGTAAGCAGAAGGCATTATTAGCTAAGTGGGGATAGACTGCCTGCCAAAACGTCTGCACAACTGGACAACCTAAAACCATCTGGAGGTAATTTTCTTTCTCCTACACACCTCCAACACGTGAGTGTTTGCTTTAAATCTCTTTTCCATAAGACTTCTGGTGAATGTTGCCAGCTGTTTACAAATTAAAAGAAGGTGCATGCTACAAATTGGGAGTGCTAGTTATTAAATATTCCATTCATGACGTTCAACCAAGATTCCCACTTAATATTCATCTTCAGCCATGTCTTCCATTTCCTTACTTGCTGTTCCTGTCTTAAGCAATTTTGTTATTGTACAATATATAAATCTGAATTAGCTTTATTTCCTTGCCCTTCTGCACTTCTAGAAATTTTAAATGGTCACTACTTTCCAGACCTATCCTATCCTTAGTTATTGTTTCTTAATGCAGAAGATAATTGGAAATATTGCCACCACTGTAATATTTTATCCTGATTAAGCAGTCTGAAGTCTTTATCCCTTAAACCGACTATATAAATAATGTTTGCTTTAATTCAGTTTTCCCATATCACAAGTTTATCATTATTCCATATCCCTGAATTGAACCATATTTTGTCAAAGAATACCCTACACCTTGGCTTCTTCTCCACTCTCTCATTCATAAATCACCAACTTTCTTAAACTCCCTGATCCCACACCTTCTTTGCTTCTGTATATTTTGTGTATACTTTGTCAGCCCAAATAACTTCCAGTTCCACCCAGAACCATAGCAGTCTAGGAATATATCTTGCTGTTTTAATTTGCCACATTTCGTACTCTATTTGGGAGGCCCAACTGAACGAAAGTCTTAGGCAACATATGTTCCTTCCTGTTTACCCTAGGGATTTTCCTCTATCAAACAAACTCCATTAGTACCCTCTGAATTGCCCTGCACCATCCCACTTTTGCAATCTGAGGAAGATTCCTAATATAAAACAACATTTTAGGAAACAGTATCATTTTGATTGCTTGGAACCTCTGTTGAAATGGTAGATTCAATTAATTCCATATCTAGATTTTCTCCTTTAAAACTTTAATCAGTTTTCAATTCTTTTTTAGCATCCCTTGCATAGGGCTTGTCACAATAATCACTCTATATATATATATATATATATATGTATATACAGATTCCCTGCCCATCTGTATGCTATTTGGCTCATTAGATGGTCCTACAAATGTAGCTCCTACTTTGTTCAAAGGAAATAATAGCATTTTGTTCTTAGTTACCTGCAAGCCATACAGTAAAGTGAATGTATCTAATATCTGCAGAGCACGTGGGATGTTTTTTTTTTTTTAAACAGATAATGCCATCATTTGAAAATCACAATGACACAGCAGGGCATTGGAAATGTGATCTTATTATAAATTGTTGCACCTCTTTCATAGACAAGCTCAACAGCTTAAATGTAAACCCATTTGTCACAAGATTGGTTGCAAACTGACTAAAGGACAGAACCCACAAAGTCAGAAGAGCTGGAGCTATGTCAGACTCTAAGCTAGTTACAAGTGGAGTCCCACAGGGCTCTGTCTTGGGACCCCTCTTGTTCGGCATTTATTTCTCAGATGTGCAGGCAAACATAGGGGGGTTGTGGCTGACAAAGTTCGCAGATGACTGCAAACTAGGCGACATAGTCGACACACCAGCTGACACATGCATCCTCCAGAAGGGCCTCACAGAAACAGACGACTGGTGCCAGAGTCATGGCCTTAAACTAAATGCCAAAAAATGTATAGTCATCCCCTTTGGAAAAAACAAAGTACCCACAAATTACCACATAGGTCGTAATCCATTAAGTACGGAAAAAGTAATCAGAGACCTGGGGACCCAAGTTGACAGTGACCTCTCATTTGACACCCACATTGCCAAAGTGGTTAGAAAGACCTTCTACCTTGCCCACCTTATCATGAAGGGATTCACATCCAGATCAAAGGATGTCATTGTACCCTTATATTCCTCCCTTATCAGGCCTATGATTGAGTACAATGCCCCATTTGGTATGTACCTCACCCGGCACCTGCAGCATCTGGAGAGACCCCAAAAGTACCTTACCAAGAGGATCAAGGGTCTCCAGCATATGCCATATGCTGTCAGACTGAAAAAGATCCAGCTCTATTCAGTAGCATACCACCTGCTCAGAGGTGATCTGTGCCTTACGTACAAGGCCATGTCCAATTCAGAATTAATGGACATGCTCCACCTCAAAAAATCCAAATCCATCAGAGCCACGAGAGCTAAAGATCTAAACCTCAGCACAAATATGAATAGGACATGCTGGAGGGACAGATTCATAACCCAGAGGCTTCCCGCACTCTGGAACAGGATACCTGTCCATGTTAGGCAGAGCCCCTCACTGACTCTCTTCAAGAGAAATCTGGACAAATGGATGGGTGATTGTAGGTTTACCCCGGGGGTCATCTCTGTGTCATTGCTAGACAGAGGTACAGTAAACTAAATTTAATTTAAATTGAACACTTTTGTATCATTACATGGGGTGGCGAAAGCCACATACACTTTGGCTAGGCTTATAAATGCCCTAGGGCAGATAGCCTAGTATTATACTATGAAACTCTGAATATCCTTGTACCGTTGCTAAGGGCTCTGTTGCCAAGGCAAATAATGAAGGTGATGGAGGCACTCTTGTTTTGTTCCTCTTTGCAGATAAAACTTCAATGAACAGATGCCATTTGTATTAACCATAGCTGCTGGTACTTGGTATTGTAATTGAATTTTTCTAATAAATTCCTCCTGTATATTAAATCCACTTAATATCTCCTTTAAAATAGACCATTCTACCTAGTCAAACGCACTTTTAAAATTTTGTAGTAATGCCACTGTTTCCACTTTCTACTGCCCTCTTTTAGCAAATTAATCCAAAATCTTACAAGATCTGGATCAGACATGCACCCTTTTATAAACTCGCACTGTCTGCCAGGCACCTGGTCAGACATAACTTTTTCCAATCCATGTGCCAGATCTTTAGACAAGACCTTATATTCCATATTCAGAACTGGTATTGTTCTATAAGAGTTAGGGCATATTGGGTCTATGCCCGGCTTTGAGAGTAGTATAATCAGTATAAGGAGGCCTAATCTGGGCATCTATTTCTGTGCCCTGCTTCAGTGTACAATTTAGGTAGTGGCTTGCCCACATAGAGTTTAAGCACTTTGATGCTCACCCCATGGAGTTTAACTACTGTAACTACATCTGAAATAGTACCATCCAGACCTGGTGCCTTTCCTGACTTTAAATCACTTATCGCCTTTCTCATCTCTTGCAAAAATCTGGGCTGCTGAACAATATTCCAGACCTCTTCTATGCTAGTTCCAGCCTTGTAATAGTTCAATCCCTTTGCGAACTTTAATTAAAAGAGGATCTCCCCTCCATAGTGGAGTAATGCCCCCTATTTACATCTCTTATTTCCATGATCCCCATACTATGATCTAAAAAGAAGCCCATGAGATGTTGTCCTTCTACTGTTCTAATAAAGCCTTCCCTAACCAATGACCAATAATCAAGTCTACTAGCAATCCCATTCTGATAACCAAGAAAAGTGTAATCCCATTCTTGAGGGTGGCTAGCTGTCCATACTTCTCTTAAATTTAAGTTGGACAAATAATGGTGTGGAGTACATTTTGTACTGGGCAACCTGCACCGCCCTTCTGGAACCTTCTCTATGTTTGTCTCTAGCATACCATTAAGTCTCCAACCAAAGCAGCTATTGTTTGTACATCACTCTCTTCATTTACTGTTTGGAGAAATTCTTTTAGTGGGCTGTCTTTGTTTCCATTTGGTTCTTAAAATTTCCCTAACAGTATCATATCTCTTTCAGAATTTATCTTTATCACCAACCATCCTCCCGCCTTATCTTTTTTCTTTCCTTAACCAGGACCCAGCCCAGCTCTTTGTGTACCAAAGTTAATATTCACCTTGGCTGACTTCACGCTGTTAACAGGACAGACTTTGCACATGATATGAAAGCCTGAAGATGATATTATTTGAGCAGCAGGACAGGCCGGATATTTTTGCAGCTTACATACCACTGCCCAGTCAGGTAGTGTGTAAAATGCCCCAATCAGGGACACTTTCTAGTTAAGTGATTTGCTCAGTCTCAAACCCTGTACCTTATCCATAATGATCATAAGTCGTAATCCTCCTCACCAACTGCCAGACCTCCTTTACTTTTTTTCTTTATTTTGGAGTACAGTCTGTCAATGTCAGTCATACAGTTTCATAGTGTTGTACACCATGATACAGATTTTGATGAAAAAACTCTTGCCCTGTTAACCATTAAGTGATTCAGAGTATACTACTCTTATCTGACTCCAGTTTTGAAGAATATTTCATTTTTGTCTCATATTTTTGCACTGTCCTTGAGGAAGTCAGTTAACCAGACAGTGCTGTGGGCAACTGGAAATTTAGGCTAGGGTTGTCAGTCGTCTCCTGGACTACAAGCCTAGTAAGTCATACTTACGAACCATAGTAGTTATAGTATAACGGAAGAAAATTAATTGTAGTAAACAGCCACATCATGATTCTTTGGATAGGATACCTAGTTTCTTTATTCTGTTGAATGTTGACTGAGTATTTATTACTCAATTGTGAATAAATTTGACAACATGAAGTATATTACTTTATTGTTAATATTTTAACTATGAATACATTTTTATTTAGCTTGTTTTTGCAGGCACACAGGTGATAAATGCAGTGTGTTGGGGTAACAACGGTTTGTCTAGAACTTAACGCATATAAGTAAGGCTATGAACTGTTTGAAGAGCTGCTTTCTATAGTACATGGTTTGACTCCATCAGCCTTCATTTGTCTTTTATGTGACTGCCAAGTAATTTCACCAGACAGTACTCCTGGGCTACTTATGAAAAGGAACACTTGTGTAACGTGGGCTGTCCCAGGTTGTTGGCAAATGTGTTGCACATTCATCTTTTGAATTCCTCTACCCTTCACATAAATGTTAATTTGTACTTCACTATATGCTGAGTATGAATCTCAGCATGCTTCTTGAAGTTTAATGGGTTACCAGATGCATAGGTTCATAGGTTGGTACTAGGCTATCATTCCTAGGGCCTATACAAGCCTAGCCATAACAATTCCCTAGCTATTTTCACTAAACGTGAGTTTCAAAGAAAGAGAAGTTTACTGTTTCTCAATCTGTCTGTTTTCAATGAGAGAGTGCTTAGTTTTGTCTCTGAAATAGCTGTCAATATTTTTTCAGTAAATTTTAAATGAAATCCATATCTCTGAGATAATTCTACAAGTAAAGAAGACAACAGTAAGGACAGAGACAGAACATAACTGAATAGTGTTCACGGTAACTGCAGAGTGACAGCCAAGTAATGGCATACTGCTATAGTTGCAGGGACCTGGTACACTACCCTGCACAAGGCCCCATTTGTCCACAATCTGACTCTGTTGCCTCTGGAGGTATTTACCATTTCAGCAAAGCATTGTTAACCATTCTTCTAGTAGGTCAGACCTGTACTAAGTGATGTTGGATGGGGTAGCTATTCTTGATGACAGAGAAGACAGAGGGAGGTTAAAAATGAGATGCAGGTGTCCTGCAAACATTCAAGCCCCCCTCAAAAATAATACGTTGCATGCAGTAATATTTCTGATTTTTGTCTGACCCGTTCGCTGCCTCAGCATTTATATTATCTTTAATTGTTTTGCTTTATTAATTACACTTAAGAATGAATTTGTCAATATGCCTGGATTGTGTAATGTAGTCTAAACATGGTGAATTTTTGTAGTGTAAATGTTGCATTTTAGTAACATATTTTTGCAATACCTTTTTTATAGCCTTCAACAACTGCAAAGAGTCTGACATTTGTTAGGTCATGAAGTCCCAGTGTTATCAGAACAGTCTGGTCTTCATCATCCATTATGTAGTCATTATTGCATATTATTGTCATACTGTCTTCTCCACAACATCAGATTACAAAGGATTTCAGCATTTCAGTTAAAAACTGTTAGGGTGGCCACGGTGGTGCAGCGGTTAGCATTGCTGCCTCACAGCAAGAGGTTTTCCAGTTTGATCCTCGGCTGGGGTGCCTTCTGTGCGGAGTCTGCATGTCCTCCCTGTGGTCGCGTGGGTTTCCTCTGGGTGCTCCGGTTTCATCCCACATCCCAAAGACATGCTGTAGGTGGATTGGACACTCTAAATTGGCCCTAGGCGTGTGTGTGCCTTCTGTGGAAGGTTTGCGCCGGGCTGGCAACTCGACACTGTAAAACTCCACTGCCAATCATGAGCGGACAGGTGATCTACTGTGGCGACCCCTAACCGGGAAAAGCCGAAAGAAGAAGACTCTGAAAGTCAGATCAGGGGACTAAAGCTCCAACTTCTTAATGAGCTTCTTCCTGTCGTTACGATACAGGGTTTGAATCTTTCCATCTTCATTTACATACTGTGTGACATTCAACAAGTCACTTAACCAAACAGTGCTTTGGAGCAGTTGGGAATTTGGAATAAGCCCCTTAATGGTCTCTGGGACTGCATAACTAATAACTATGAACCTGATGTATTGTTTGTCACACACTCCCTATAGCACAGCTGATCTATTTCAGGAAATGTTATGGCAATATCACCAGCACTGCAGTTTTTAAATTTCAAATGCACAATTTATTCTCAATAGCAGCAGGCACTGCATTTCAAGATAAAGCACTGAAATGCAAATCGTTTGCCATTAGTAATCTATGCATTAGTGATAGCTCTCTTTAATCTGGTATTATTCACATGACTTTTACTTCTGCAGAAATTGTGCATATTGACTTAGCATATACTATAAGGTAGTTAATATTTCTTATGCTATCATAAATACTTTCTGTTTAAACTGTACTGCACATGGCTGAGTCTTATGGTGTGATACTATTGATATTTATACAATTTCACATATTTCATCCAAAGCTACCAATAAAGTTTATGTAATTTTATTTTTGCATAACAATATATTTGCACACAGTCAAAGTGGATATAACGGCTCATTGGGGGTAGGGGGCTTTCTGTAGATGAAAGTACCTTATACTCACATCATCTGGTCATTTTAAATGGTCTTTAATCTGGCTTTGCAGGACTTGTGCAAATGTGTTCATGTATGAATTAAGTTGAAATATGTTGACTGCTGTGTGTTTGTGTGAATCAAATTTGAAATGTGACTTTGGTCATTATTACTGTTATTGTTTTTTTTTGTTTGTTTTTTTTTTTACACAGACATCTCATGAGGATGTGGTCAGCAATGTAGGTATAATTCCTGGGTTTGGTGGATGTCTATCAATATAAATATACACATAATCCACCACTAAGCAGATGCATTTTCAAAGAATTTGAGTTTCAAGGGAAGAGAAGTTTACTGTGCTCATGCTGCATCTGTCTTCAATGTGAGGCTGTTTTGTTTTGTTCAGCAAATGGCCGTTATTGATTTAGCTATAAAATTTGAAATAAAGGTTTTTATTTAAATATCTGTAATCAGTGTAAAAAAAAGGGAAGAAAATAATATGCACACTGACAGGTGTGAACAGTGCTTATTGTAATTAGGGAGAGACAGCCACATGATGGGGCACTGTGATAGGTGCAGAGGAGGCCTTGGGCTCCATTTGACCAGGATCTGGCTCCAATAGTCATAATATAAAGTAAATGCTTGGCTTTGATTGACTATTTGACAACTTGGGCTTGACCTTTGTGAGAAAACCACATTTTGCTTATGACCAGACCATAGCAGATATGTGCAAGTCATAGCAAAATGTATAACAAACATAGCAAAATATATACCAAGCATATATTGTCAGAATATTATTTCATATTATGTTATGCTGTTGCTGACAAAAAAAATAGTTGTTCTTAATTAGTCAACTAGTTAGCTCATTGCAAAAAAAAAATCAAAGTTCTTAACTTTCCATAAAAGAGTCTTTCCTACCCTCTTACTAGTGTAACTCCAATGACACATCTGCAGGGAAAAGAAAAACATCTGAAAAAGGTGACAGTATAATGCTGTCACTGTGCCATTAGAACACTGGTAAAGATGCTAAAAATCTATACAGTTAATGAGTTGTACCTCAACCAGTTGTCATTCATCAGGTTGTATATCTTCAACATGAAGGGAAGCCTATTATGACATATTTATCACTACTAAAGCTGAGCTACCCTTATGGTGAGTCTCACACAATGTACCAATTTCAAATATGGATCATTGTTGCAATAACTTGAGCTATATGAGTAGATTACCACTGCTTAGAGAAGGGGAAACACTCAAGGCATCAGTATACACCAGCTCATCTTTTCCACTAGTATCTTGGATATGCCAAGGATACACAGTGCAATAAGAAAGCACTAGAAGACACTGTCTACTGCTACACTTGTATGGCCTACCAACATAAGGTGAAGTACAGAGGTATACACTTACCATAAAAGTAGATACAAGCATATTCACTGTTGCAGTTATAACAGATGGTATTTCCTGCTGAGGAAGCCCTTGGCCGGCCCAACAACAAGAGAATTCTCTCTTCAAGCAGCAGACACCCTGACTAAGTCAGCTGGCACTATAGCCTCAGTATTTTGTTGCCCAACAGACTGTGGCCTGCTAGGAGGCACCTAAGCTCATAGGCCAAAGCTCAGTAATTTCAGATTGTGTACACGAAGCGGAAACAAGCTGGAACTTAAGAGAATACCCTCCCCAATCCTGTGGCCGGGGGATACTGCAACAGTAAATAAACTTGAACATCTACATTAAGTGTACACCAATGTACTATGTTCTTGGTATTTCACTGTTGCAGTCATAAGTAATGGGATGAGTCCAAAAGCTGAAAGGAGGATGGATAGAAAGATTGAGGGACAAGAGGAAAGGATCTGCTGGAAGATGATAGAAACAAACAGACTTTGAGAAGGTTGAAAGGTGATAATGTTTGAAGGTATGGACAGACGACCAAGAAGCAGCTTCTGAAATGTCCTTAGTGGCCACCCCTTTTAGAAAAGCAGCATATGTAGCAACAGCTCTAGTGGAGTGTGGCCTCACAGGGTCTTGAGGCTTATTTCAATGATGGCTGTAGCAAATCAAGATGCAACAAGAGATTCATTTAGAGAGTTAGAAACCAGTGTCCCCTCGAGAGTTACAGACAAAGGCTACAAAAAGCTGACTTTTATTAAATACTATTTTCTCTTTCAAAGTATTTAATATTATTTATGTATTTTTTCTTTGCAATGTTATATTGCATAAAACTACTAAAGCACTCTGTCATACAAATTTATGTTAAAAGCAAATAGTATAGAGGCCTTCTTCTGTAACAGTAATTGAATTGCCACCCTTCATTAGAAGAAAAGTGTGAAAGACAGCATAAGCCCATGGCCATTTGCATCACATTGGGATATTAATTCAAGGTTACACGTGTGTCCTATTCTGATTCTAAGCACTTGCTGCTGCCTTTCAAACCATAGTCAGTTATTATTTTCAACTGTGTCTCCATCAGTTTGTTAATCAATATGTTAATATTTTCAAAAACTTTAGCTGCATGCCTGTAAAAACAAGAGCAAAAACAATGAAATGCTATTTATAAATAGGACATGTTATTTTGTCTACCCTTATACAAACTAATTGCACACTCATCATTATATTGAATTTAAGTCTAAAGAATTCTTTGAGTATGTAGCAAGCAAAGCTGTCATTTTCAGGACTCAGAACTCATAAAATCTTTTCTAACCCATGTGGAGTGCATGTCTCTACTTTCACTATTGCCAAAGACACACTGGAATAAAGTAAATCCTACAGGCTAGAGCACTGCATTATGGGACTGGACACCAGACTGAGTACCTAAACCGAATTGCACATTTGAAGTGAAAAAACAATTTTCAGAATAACTCCCTGGACTATTGTGCACTATATTTTCATTGCTGTACTTAACAGTCATTCAGACGAGTTCAGGATGTACCCTCAGACTGTGATTCATTATCTCACATTATCTGTACATCAACTGTGGTCCACTATACTATTAACTGCAAACTATTTTCAGTATTCATGGTCGTTTTATAGAACAGGCGATAACTGGCTGCTTTCCATACTTACTAAGATTGACATCTGCTGAAAAGAAAAGGTCAGGATAAAAGACATAAAAATCTGACCAATCATGGGAAGTATACATACTTCCACACTGAGGAAAAACTGCCCGGGGTATTGGTTCAGGAAAGGACACTATTGTGCAATACTGATGAAGCTCAGACAACATAGATTGTAATATCACACTTTGAAATGTGTGAAGAGAAATACATGTTTTTTGCACATAAGTACTAACAATGCTTCAAAAGAACTGCAAAACACAAGGACAGAAAATACTGAGCCCACATTAATTCTCTACTGCATGTTACACAAACATTTTGGCCTGAACATGGTATGCACTTGTTCTTTGTTATCTCAGACACTAGTAAAACTGGAAGTGAATATGTACATTTACTTTTCATCTGTGTAGATTTTTCCTCATTTATTAAGTCTGCAGCAAATCTATTTCATTGTAGATCTGTCATTTATCTCTTAAGTATGTGGTAAAGTATCAGACAGTTATCAGAGATGAATCTAAAAATGTAACTGTATCATTCAGAAAAGCAACCATGTGTATTAAATGATGGTATGGCTAAAGATATAGAATGCAATATAATGAAACCAAAAATTGCACTTTCAATAAGAGATATTTTTACATGAAAATTAATCACTGCAGAAAAATAGGCAGATGACCATTTGATGATCAAATATTAGATACTATATTCCTCTGAAGACAACTTGAAATATAAAAAGAAGCCCGGCATACTCTCAGAAGAATATACTCATGAGCCCCTGGAATATAAGAGCTTTAAGCACACTAATAATCATGT